>NC_053127.1:2064486-2124486 GCF_010015445.1 Perca fluviatilis
ATGGTGTGTTCAGGGTGATGAGCTGTGTTGCTTTTACGCCAAACATAACGTTTTGCATTGTTGCCAAAAAGTTCGATTTTGGTTTCATCTGACCACAGCACCTTCTTCCACATGTTTGGTGTGTCTCCCAGGTGGCTTTTGCGCAAACTTTAAAACAAACACTTTTTATGGATATCTTTAAGAAATGGCTTTCTTCTTGCCACTCTTCCATAAAGGCCAGATTTGTGCAGTATACGACTGATTGTTGTCCTATGGACAGAGTCTCCCACCTCAGCTGTAGATCTCTGCAGTTCATCCAGAGTGATCATGGGCCTCTTGGCTGCATCTCTGATCAGTCTTCTCATTGTATGAGCTGAAAGTTTAGAGGGACGGCCGGGGCTTTCCGTAGTTGTAGTGGTCTGATACTCCTTCCATTTCAATATTATCGCTTGCACAATGTTCCTTGGGATGTTTAAAGCTTGGGAAATCTTTTTGTATCCAAATCCGGCTTTAAACTTCTCCACAACAGTATCTCGGACCTGCCTGGTGTGTTCCTTGTTCTTCATGATGCTCTCTGCGCTTTTAACACGAACCTCTGAGACTATCACAGAGCAGGTGCATTTATACGGAGACTTGATTACACACAGCTGGATTCTATTTATCATCGTTAGTCATTTAGGTCAACATTGGATCATTCAGAGATCCTCACTGAACTCTCGGGAGAGAGTTTGCTGCACTGAAAGTAAAGGGGCTGAATAATTTTGCACCCCCACTTTTTCAGTTTTTTTTTTATAAAAAAAGTTTGAAATAGCCAATGAATTTCGTTCCACTTCATAATTGGGACCCACTTGTGTTGATTCTTCCCAAAAATTACAGTTTTATATCTTTATGTTTGAGGCCTGAAATGTGGCAAAAGTCAAAACGTTCATAGGGGCGAATACTTTCGCAAGGCGACTGTATATTTCACACATCTCATCTCAGCTAGATTGATGCTTTTTCGTTCTATGCAGTGTATATATCTGATAATAATAAAAATATTTCGGTCTTTTCAGCCTTTTCAACTTTCATCTTTAACAGTATAACAGTATTAATTTGTTTCATATTTCTGCATATATGAGTCATTATCAGTTAGAAAATCTACTCACACCTCACAATGTTCCTACACATTTTGTCATTATTCAACATTTAAAGCAAACAGTTCAGTTTAGACAAAAGTTTTAACTTTTAATGAAATTCATACTTTAATTAAAACCATTTCGGCTTTTTCAACTATTTTGACTACTTCAACTTCTTCTTACAGATTTAAGCTATTCAACCAGTTTAGCTTTAGCAATTCAGCTGTTCAGCATCCGCACCGCATTTTTCTGCAGGAAATGCATTTTCTAGTTTTTAATTTTAACTTTATTCCGTACGTTTTTTGGCTCCTCGTACTTCTGCATACTTTTCAGCTATTTAAACCATTCAACTTTTCAAATGTTCAGCTCTTTCAGCTAATGATGGGACTTCTTCAACCTTTTTTCTACTATTTATACTTTTTAAAATTTTAAGCTTTTAACACTTTTTTTACATTGAAGTCAACAGAGCAGACTTAAAACCCCTTAAAATCTTCTTCTTCTGCTCCAAAAGTTTCAACTCCTTCATACTTTCACCTACAGACGCCAAACAAACTTTATAATGTTCACAAAATATTCAGCTATCCGGGGGTCTACTTGCTAGTTTGATATCTTTTACAGTTTTTGTGAAAAGCTGTTTAAGTTTAGTGATTATTTCAGGAAATTTTATCGATTAAACAGGGTGTGTATTATGGCCTTGCTTAGAAGTGGATGACATCACAGCTAGAGGGTGAAGCTTCGAAAAAATTATCTTAGTTCCTTGTCTGTAAACTGCTCTCAACGCCCACAATATCTACTTGTCATACACAATTTATACATCAAAACGTAGGTATTTTTGTCTAGTTTCAGAAAATCTGCTCAGTGTTGTGATACGCCTTTACTTTTGGCTGGTTGAGCTTCCAAATGACAAGAGGTCCAGGATCTATCTCCATTGGCTCCAATGTTCAAACTCTTGGATAATTTCCAGCGAAACACTGAACGAACCACTTTTTAAATCGCTGACATGCCCACATTTTTATGTTTATCCATATAAATTTTATACCGACACGCTTCACAAGGCCGTGGTGGCTCTAACGGTCAAGTGCTGTTTCGATAGCATGTACTGTTGGGGGATTTATTAAGGCTTGTTTGAAGGGTTCTCTCACACTGTCTCTCACTCATTAGGTGTGGCGATTAATGATCAAAGGGAGGCTTTATAAATAAAGAAGGGACCACTGCTTGTCTGATCTAAAGATAGCCCAGTGGTTATGCTGCAGGACTTTGTTGTGGAGGACCAGGGTTTGAATCCTGCCATGGTAAATCAATCAATGTGTCCCAGTGTAGGATGTTGTTGTACTTTTTTCAACCACTCTCGCTACTTCAACTTATTCTTACGGTATTTAAGCTTATTCATCCAGTTTAGCAGACACACACACAAAGACACACACACCCAGACACACACAAACACACACACACACACACAAAGACACACACACCCAGACACACACAAAAACACACACACAGACACACACCTATACACACACACACACACAGACACACACACACACAGACACACACCTATACACACACACACGCACACACACACACACAGACACACACACACACACAGACAGACAGACACACACCTACACACACACACACACAGACACACACCTATACACACACCCACACACACACAGACAGACAGACACACACCTACACACACACACACGCACACACAAAGACACACACAGAGACACAGACACAAACACAAAACACAGACACACACACACACACACACACACGCAAGCACACACAGACAGACACACACCTACACACACACACACAACACACACAAAGACACACACAGAGACACAGACAAACAAACACACACACAGACAGACACACAGACACACACGCCAGCACACACAGACACACACACACATGCAGACATACACACACACACATACACAAGCATGTTTATAAACATGTCACAGACACTTAGTAGCCATGACAACCCTTTCACAGACAGTCAAACTTTAAAGCCTTTTTAGTCAATTTTAGTCAAAGTTGCTCTCTTTCTAATTTTTTCTATCTTTCCCTCTCTTTTTTCTCTCCTCTCTTTCCTCTTTCCTATCTCTCTCCTCTTTATTCTTTCTCTCTCCCTCTCTTTCTTCTCTTTCTCTCCTCTCTCTCTTCTCTCCTCTCTCCTGCTCTTCTTTCTTCTCTCTTTCTCTCCTTGTCTCTTTCTCCTCTCTTTCTTTTTGTTCAGCCCCAGTTTTTTCACCTAATATATTTCACATCTCATCTCAGCTAGATTGATGCTTTTTCGTTCTATGCAGTGTATATATCTGATAATAATAAAAATATTTCTTCTTTCAGCCTTTTCAACTTTCATCTTTAACAGTATTACAGTATTAATTTGTTTCATATTTCTGCATATGTGAGTCATTATCATTAGTTGAAAAATCTACTCACACCTCACAATGTTCTACACATTTTGTCATTATTCAACATTTAAAGCAAACAGTTCAGTTTAGCATAAAGTTTTAACTTTTTAATGAAATTCATACTTTAATTAAAACGATTTCGGCTTTTTCAACTATTTTGACTACTTCAACTTCTTCTTACAGATTTAAGCTATTCAACCAGTTTAGCTTTAGCAATTCAGCTGTTCAGCATTCCCACGCATTTTCTGCAGGAAATGCATTTTCTAGTTTATTGGGGGAATGCTGTTCTACAGCATTCCACCTATTGTTATTCGGTTCTTTATTTATTTTATTGGGGGAATGCTGTTTTACAGCATTCCACCTATTGTTATCCTGTTCTTTATTTATTCTTCGTTTTATTCCGTACGTTTTTTGGCTCTCTGTAACTTCTGCATACTTCCACCGATTTAAACCATTCAACTTTTCAAATGTTCAGCTCTTTCAGCTAATGATGGGACTTCTTCAACTTTTTTTCTACTATTTATACTTTTTAAAATTTTAAGCTTTTTAACACTTTTTTTTTACATTGAAGTCAATGAGAGCAGACTTCAACCCCTTAAAATCTTCTTCTGCTCCCAAAAGTTTCAACTCCTTCATACTTTCACCTACAGACGCCAAACAAACTTTAAAATGTTCACAAAATATTCAGCTATCCGGGGTCTACTTTTCAGTTTGATATCTTTTACAGTTTTTGTGAAAAAGCTGTTTAAGTTTAGTGATTATTTCAGGAAATTTTATCGATTAAACAGGGTGTGTATTGCGCTGCTTAGAGTGGATGACATCACAGCTAGAGGGTGAAGCTTGCAAAAATTATCTTAGTTCCTTGTCTGTAAACTGCTCACGCCCACAATATCTACTTGTTATACACAATTTATACATCAAAACGTAGGTATTTTTGTCTGTTTTCAGAAAACTTGCTCGGTTAAGCAATATGTCTTATACTTTTGGCTCAGCGATCTTCCAAATGACGAGATCAACAAATTTCTCTCCATCCAGAGCCAATGATAAAAGGTGTCCATATTTTCCAGCGAAGAGCAGAACGAACCACTTTTTAAATCGCTGAAATGCCCACATTTTTATGTTTATCCATATAAATTTTATAACCGATACCGTTCAACAAAGGCCGTGTGTCTCTAACGGTCAAGTCGCTCTTTCGATAGCATGCACTGTTGTGGATTTATTAAGGCTTGTTTGAAGGGTTCTCTCACATTGTCTCTCAATCATTAGGTGTGGTGATTAATGATCAAAGGGAGGCTTTATAAATAAAGAAGGACCAGTGCTTGTCTGATCTAAAGATAGCCCAGTGGTTATGCTCCAGGACTTTGTGTGGAGGACCAGGGTTCAAATCCTGCTGTGGTACATCAATCAATGTGTCCCAGTGTAGGATGTTGTTATACTTTTTCAACCACTCTCGCTACTTCAACTTATTCTTACGTATTTAAGCTATTCATCCAGTTTAGCAGACACACACACAAAGACACACACAGACACACACCTATACACACACACACGCACAGACACACACATAGATACACACACACACACAGACAGACAGACACACACAGATACACACACACACAGACAGACACACACACACACAGACAGACACACACCTACACACACACACACACAGACACACACCTATACACACACACACACACACACACACAGACAGACAGACACACACCTACACACACACACACGCACACACAAAGACACACAGAGACACAGACACACAAACACACACACAGACACACACACACACGCAAGCACACACAGACAGACACACACCTACACACACACACACACACACACACACACACAGACACACACAGAGACACACAAACACACACACGCAAGCACACACAGACACACACACACATGCAGACATACACAGACACACATACACAAAGCATGTTTATAAACACGTCACAGACACTTAGTAGCCATGACAACCCTTTCACAGACAGTCAAACTTTTAAGCTCTTTTAGTCAATTTTAGTCAAAGTTGCTCTCTTCTAATTTTTTCTATCTTTTCCCTCTCTTTTTTCTCTCCCTCTCTTCCTCTCTTCCCTCTCTCCCCTCTTTATTCTTTCTCTCCTCTCTTTATTCTCTTTCTCTCCTCTCCTCTTCTCTCCTGCTCTTCTTTCTTCTTCTCTTTCTCTCCTTGTCTCTTTCCTCTCTCTTCTCCTTGTTTAGCCCCAGTTTTTTCACCTAATATATTTCACATCTCATCTCAGCTAGATTGATGCTTTTTCGTTCTATGCAGTGATTATATCTGATAATAATAAAAATATTTCTTCTTTCAGCCTTTTCAACTTTCATCTTTAACAGTATTACAGTATTAATTTGTTTCATATTTCTGCATATGTGAGTCATTATCAGTTAGAAAATCTACCTACACCTCACAATGTTCTACACATTTTGTCATTATCCAACATTTAAAGCAAACAATTCAGTTTAGCATAAAGTTTTAACTTTTTAATGAAATTCATAATTTAATTAAAACAATTTCGCTTTTTCAACTATTTTGACTACTTCAACTTCTTCTTACAGATTTTAAGCTATTCAACCAGTTTAGCTTTTAGCAATTAAGCTGTTCAGCATTCCAACACGCATTTTCTGCAGGAAATGCATTTTCTGTTAATTGGGGAAGCTGTTCTAGCATTCCCACTGTGGCATATCAATCAGTGTGTCCCTGGCTAAGGTGTTATTTGACTTTTCAACTACTCTCACTACTTAAACTTATTTTTACGGTTTTAAGCTATTCATCCAGTTTAGCTTTAGCAATTCAGCTATTCATGTTTTATTTTGCAAACACACACATGCACACACGCAAACACACACACACATATACACACACACAGACACACAAACAGACACATAAACACACACACACACACACAAACACACACACACAAAGACAGACACACATGCAAACACACACACAAACACACACACACACACAAAGACAGACACACATGCAAACACACACACAAAACACACACACAACACACACACACTACTCAAAAACACACACACACCCCACTCCCCCACACACACACACACACACAAACACACTCCCCACACACACACACCGGCCCGCGGCACACACACCACACTTCTCTCCTTCTCATCTCTTCTCTTCTGCTCTCCTTTCTTCTCTCTTTCTCTCCCTCTCTCTTTCCTCTCTTTCTTCTTGTTCAGCCCCATTCTTTTCACCTAATATATTTCACATCTCATCTCAGCTAGATTGATGCTTTTTCGTTCTATGCAGTATATATCTGATAATAATGAAAATATTTCTTCTGCTCTCAGTGTCTGAAGGGCTGGGCGGTACTACAGGAGACATATTAAGAGCAGGTGCTATCGGTATCAGATCAAAGAGATGTTTATAAACATTGCCCAGGCCCTTAGTAACCATGACAACACTTTCACAGACAGTCTACCGATTACTCCAGGCTTGCTGTAGGAGTCAACTAACTAGACTAACTATGATCATCAGTCTATATCATTACGTTCCACTTCTGTCTGTCTGTCTGAAAATCTGGGGAAAATCTGCTCAGTTTTGTGATACGCCTTTTACTTTTGGCTGGTTGAGCTTCCAAATGACAAGATGTCCATTTCGTTCTCCATTTGCTTCAATGATCAAACTCCTGGATATTTCCCAGCCGAAACACTGAACAAACCACTTTTTGAAATCGCTGATATGACCACATTTTTACGCTTTATCCATATAAATTTTATAAACGCATACGTTCACAAAGGCCTTGTGGTGCTCAGGATCACGCCATTTGACTGATAGCCGTGTATGGTGTTGCCACAGTGAGGCTTTGTTTGAGAGCTTGCTCTCAGGGACTCTGAATAGCTGCAGCACAGCACAGTGGTCTTCCACTTCTCTCTGAATTTATATTCTCACTATTTCAACTTCTTCTTACAGATTTCCGCTATTCAACCAGTTAGCTTTAGCAGTTCAGCTATTCAGCATTCCAACGCATTTTCCGCAGGAAATGCATTTTCTAGTCTAGTTTTATTATTCCGTACGTTTTTTGGCTCTCTGTAACTTCTGCATGCTTTCACCTATTTAAACCATTCAACTTTTCAAATGTTCAGCTCTTTCAGCTAATGATGGGACTTCTTCAACTTTTTTTCTACTATTTATACTTTTTCAAATTGTAAGCTTTTTTAACACTTTTTTAACATTAAAGTCAATGAGAGCAGGCTTCAAAGCCTTCAAATCCTCTCTCTCTGCTTCAAAATGTATCTCCTCCTACATTCTTCCACCTACAGACGTGATTCAAAATTTAAAATGTTCACAAAATATTTGGGTATTCGGGGTGTGATCAGTGTTTTGATATATTTTACAGTTTTTGTGAAAAAGCTGTTTAAGTTTAGTGATCATTTCCAGGAAATTTTATCGATTAAACAGGGTGTGTATTATGCTTTGCTAGAGTGGATGATGTCATAGCTAGAGGTAGTGCGCTCGAAAAATTATCTTAGTTCCTTGTCTATAAACTGCTCTCACGCCCACAATATCTACTTGTCATACACAATTTATACATCAAAACGTAGGTATTTTTGTCTAGTTTCAGAAAACTTGCTCGGTTAAGCGATATGTCTTATACTTTGGGCTCAGCGAGCTTCCAAGTGACGAGAGTATAAAATAATTCTGCATCAGATCTCATGTTAAAAATCCTTTTTATTTCCCAGTGAAAGGCACAGCGAACCACTTTTTAAAATTGCTGATATGCCCACATTTTTACATTTATCCATATAAATTTTATACCGATACGTTCACAAAGGCCTTGTGTCTCTAACGGTCAAGTCGGCTGTTGTTTCGATAGTATGTACTGTTGTGGATTTATAAAAGGATTGTTTGAAGGGTTCTCTCTACACTGTCTCTCACTAATCAGGTGTGGGGATTAATGATCAAAGAGATGCTTTATAAATACTAAAGGGAACAACGTTTGTCTGTTCTGAAAATGGCACAGTGGTTATGGCGCATGGCGGGTGGGGGGGCCCGGGTCTAAATCCCACTGTGGCATATCAATCAGTGTGTCCCTGGCCAAGGTGTTATTTGACTTTTCCTTCAACTACTCACTACTTCCAACTTATTTTTACGGTTTTAAGCTATTCATCCAGTTTAGCTTTAGCAATTCAGCTATTCATGTTTTATTTTGCAAAACACACACATGCACACACAAACACACACACACACACAGACACACAAACAGACACATAAACACACACACACAACACACAACACCAAAAACACACACACACACTCCCACCCTTACAAACACACACACACACACACAAACACACTCCCACACACACACACACACACACACTGCGTTGTACACACACACCATACTCTTCTCTCTTCTCATCTCTTCTCTTCTGCTCTCCTTTCTTCTCTCTTCTTTTCTCCTCTCTCTCTTTCCTCTCTTTCTTCTTGTTCAGCCCCCCTTTTTCACCTAATATATTTCACATCTCATCTCAGCTAGATTGATGCTTTTTCGTTCTATGCAGTATATATCTGATAATAATGAAAATATTTCTTCTGCTCTCAGTGTCTTAAGTGCTGGCGTGTACTCGGGAGACATATTAAGACCGGGTGCTATCGTTATCAGATCAAAGAGATGTTTATAAACATTGCCCAGGCCCTTAGTAACCATGACAACCCTTTCACAGACAGTCTACTGATTACTCCAGGCTTGCTGTAGGAGTCAACTAACTAGACTAACTATGATCATCAGTCTATATCATTTTACGTCCCACTTCTGTCTGTCTGTCTGTCTGTCTCCTTATCTGTCTGTGTCTCCCTCCCTCCCTCTGTCTGTATCCCTCCCTCTTGTCTCCCTTCTCTTTCTCTATGCCTCCCTCCTTCCTTCTTCTGTCTCTCCCTCCAGGGTCATTTGTGATTTCATCCATGTATATAGCCTGTTTCTTTTCAGGCAATATATCCACCTCTCAGCTCTTTAGGGTCATGCTTGTTTGTTCTAACGCGATGGATATGGGGCTAATAATACAAAGTCTTTAAACTTTCAGCCTTTTTGTCGTATTTTAGTCAAAGTTGCTATCTTTCTTTTCCTCCTCTCCTTTCCTCCTCTCTCTCCTTCTTCTTTATTCTCTTTCTCTCCCCTCTCTCTCTCTTCTCTGCGTCTCTTCTCTCCTGCTCTCCTTTCTTCTCTTTCTCTCCCTCTCTTTCTCCTCTCTTTCTCTTTGTTCAGCCCCATTCTTTTCACCTAATATATTTCACATCTCATCTCAGCTAGATTGATGCTTTTTTTGTTCTATGCAGTGTATATATCTGATAATAATGAAAATGTTTCTTCTTTCAGCCTTTTCAACTTTCATCTTTAACAGTATAACAGTATTAATTTGTTTCATATTTCTGCATATATGAGTCATTATCAGTTAGAAAATCTACTCAGACCTCACAATTTTCTACATACAGTGCTTCCGAGAAGTATTCGGCCCTCTTGAACTTTTTTGACCTTTTGCCACATTTCAGGCCTCAAACATAAAGATGTAAAACTGTATTTTTTTGTGAAGAATCAACAACAAGTGGGACACAATCATGAAGTGGAACGAAATTTATTGGATATTTCAAACCTTTTTAAACAAATAAAAACTGAAATATTAGGCGTGCAAAATTATTCAGCCCCCTTAAGTTAATACTTTGTAGCGCCACCTTTTGCTGCGATTACAGCTGTAAGTCCTTCGGGTATGTCTCTATCAGTTTTGCACATCGAGAGACTGACATTTTTGCCCATTCCTCCTTGCAAAACAGCTCGAGCTCAGTGAGGTTGGATGGAGAGCGTTTGTGAACAGCAGTTTTCAGTTCTTTCCACACATTCTCCGATTGGATTCAGGTCTGGACTTTGACTTGGCCATTCTAACACCTGGATATGTTTATTTGTGAACCATTCCATTGTAGATTTTGCTTTATGTTTTTGGATCATTGTCTTGTTGGAAGACAAATCTCCATCCCAGTCTCAGGTCTTTTGCAGACTCCATCAGGTTTTCTTCCAGAATGGTCCTGTATTTGGCTCCATCCATCTTCCCATCAATTTTAACCATCTTCCCTGTCCCTGCTGAAGAAAAGCAGACCCAAACCATGATGCTGCCACCACCATGTTTGACAGTGGGGATGGTGTGTTCAGGGTGATGAGCTGTGTTGCTTTTACGCCAAACATAACGTTTTGCATTGTTGCCAAAAGTTCGATTTTGGTTTCATCTGACCACAGCACCTTCTTCCACATGTTTGGTGTGTCTCCCGGTGGCTTTTGGCAAACTTTAAACAACACTTTTTATGGATATCTTTAAGAAATGGCTTTCTTCTGCCACTCTTCCATAAAGGCCGCATTTGTGCAGTATACGACTGATTGTTGTCCTATGGACAGAGTCTCCCAGCTCAGCTGTAGATCTCTGCAGTTCATCCAGAGTGATCATGGGCCTCTTGGCTGCATCTCTGATCAGTCTTCTCATTGTATGAGCTGAAAGTTTAGAGGGACGGCCGGGGTCTTCGTAGATTTGTAGTGGTTTGATACTCCCTTCCATTTCAATATTATCGCTTGCACAGTGCTCCTTGGGATGTTTAAAGCTTGGGAAATCTTTTTGTATCCAAATCCGGCTTTAAACTTCTCACAACAGAGTATCTCGGACCTGCCTGGTGTGTTCCTTGTTCTTCATGATGCTCTCTGCGCTTTACACGGACCTCTGAGACTATCACAGAGCAGGTGCATTTATACGGAGACTTGATTACACACAGCTGGATTCTATTTATCATCGTTAGTCATTTAGGTCAACATTGGATCATTCAGAGATCCTCACTGAACTTCTGGAGAGAGTTTGCTGCACTGAAAGTAAAGGGGCTGAATAATTTTGCCCGCCCACTTTTTCAGTTTTTATTTGTTAAAAAAGTTTGAAATAGCCAATGAATTTCGTTCCACTTCATAATTGGGACCCACTTGTTGTTGATTCTTCACAAAAAATTACAGTTTTATATCTTTATGTTTGAGGCCTGAAATGTGGCAAAAGGTCGAAACATTCAAGGGGCCGAATACTTTCGCAAGGCACTGTATTTTGTCATTATTCAACCTTTAAAGCAAACAGTTCAGTTTAGCATAAACTTTTAACTTTTAATGAAATTCATACTTATTAAACGGATTCCGCTTTTTTCAACTATTTTCACTATTTCAACTTCTTCTTACGGATTTAAGCTATTCGACCAGTTTAGCTTTAGCAATTCAGCTATTCAGCATTCCCGCATTTTCTGCAGGAAATGCATTTTCTAGTATATATATACAATACAGGCCAAAAGTTTGGACACACTTTCTCATTCAATGCGTTTCCTTTTATTTTTCATAACTAATGGAGCTCAGCGTAAATTCAGTCAGGGAGACTTCTATTTGTGGTCTCTCCCCTTTTTCTGTCAGCTGGGCGGTTGGTGTTACGTAAACCACTTAGAGTCGGCGCACTTATGTTCTAACCAATCACAGCCGACTACCGTGTTTTAAAGCTGTCTTCTCTCCTGCTTCTGTCAGTTTTTTCAGACTTCAGGCGACCCGCCTCCTCCCCTTTCTCCTCCCGGCCTTTGGACAGCGTTCCCAGTCTTCTCCTGGCTGTCGGCTCTTGTTCGTCTCCAGCTTCCCTTGCCGCCACCAGTGTCTGGTTTCCATTGGGGGATGTGTTTGGTTTTCCTAAACCAAAGAATTGTATAGATACCCTTCCAATGGAGACTAATCTCCAAAACTACTTATGTTCCAAATACTTATGTCTATGTACTTAGTTTCTTCTATTAAACGTTTGCATATCTGCAACGGAGTCTCTCCTGATTGAGTTAACATTGTAGATTTTCACTGAAGTCATCAAAACTATGAATGAACACATATGGAATTATGTACTTAACAAAAAGTGTGAAATAACTGAAAACATGTCTTATATTTTAGATTCTTCAAAGTAGCCACCCTTTGCTTTTTTATTAATAAGGGAAAAACTTCCACTAATGAACCCTGACAAAGCACACCTGTGAAGGTAAAACCATTTCAGGTGACTACCTCATGAAGCTCATTGAGAGAACACCAAGGGTTTGCAGAGTTATCAAAAAAGCAAAGGGTGGCTACTTTGAAGAATCTAAAATATAGAAATGTTTTCACTTATTTAACATTTTTTTGTTATACATAATTCCATATGTGTTCATTCATAGTTTTGATGACTTCAGTGTAAATCTACAATGTTAATAGTCATGAAAATAAAGGAAACACATTGAATGAGAAGGTGTGTCCAAACTTTTGGCCTGTACTGTATATATATATATATATATATATATATATATATATATATATATATAGATATATATACTGTATATGTATATATTCAAGGAGTGTAAATCTAGTGGTAATAAATTATGACATTGGTTAATATACTGTAATCCAGAATAGGGTGATAATTTATAGGCTACTTAATGCTTTATAAACAGGAAACCAAACCGGAGGACAACAAGTGCATGATTGTCGGGAAGACGATACGAGGGTTAAGCGTAAAGAGTTTCAGAGAAAATAACAAATTCTGTGAACCAGTTGTCTCGGTGTTGACAAGCGACAGCATCACCTGATTTGTTCCTCATATCAATCATAACAAGTTAAATGTGTTGAAACATAGGGTTACGGTTAGGTTAACCTCAGTACGAGCTGACATAGGGGACTTTTTCTGGGCTCAGCTCTTGAGTCCGCAGGGCTTTGGAGTGGAGGGTGTCTTGGGGCTGAAAATGTTAATTATCAGTGGGTATCTGCCTAAAACGTCAGCTTACCGCTGAGTGACAGGAGCCAGAGTGGGAGAATATTTGTGGAATTTGTTTCAACACAATTAAACTTAATACGATTGATATGAGGTATACATCAGGTAATCCTGTTGCACAACACTGAACCAACATGTTCTTCATATAAAGTAGGTTCAGTCATGCAACCACTCAACCAACTTGTTTTATTACTGACAGACATATTCTGTCTGTTCATACATACATTTCAGACTGAAGGTTGTCATGACATTCTTGTCGTTGTTTGCAGCTTCTCTTGTCCTCAATAGAGCGAGATCAAATGCTTAGAAAAGTCATGTAACTGCTGAGTGGGCAGCGCGGAGTCTGAGAAGAGTGGGAGAATAACTGTGGAATTTGTTTTTACTAATTAAACTTGATATGATTGACATGAGGTGATAACATCAGGTGATGCTGTTGCACGACAACACTGAACCAACTGGTTCATGGAATGTGTTGATTTCTCTGAAACTCTTTACCGCTTAATACTGTACCTTTGTCAAAGATTGTTGTTCCCATCAGTCACTTAGACACAAAAAACATGGAAAATAAAGCCTTGAACATATCACACACACACACACACACACACACATCCACCAAAAAGAAATGCTGTTGCTTAATAACTTTTGTTTTTATTTGCCATACAAATAAATAATTCATATAAATCCATCCTCATATTGTGTTAATCTTTATACTGTATAGCTGTTTATTAAATATTACCTGAGGGCCAGGGCGTTTTCCTTAGAGACTGTTCACTAGGCACTGCAATGGTTGGAGAGGATGATGAGCAATGGGCGGATCACCAGGTGGTACCTCACCATGTAGCCGTTCTGGTTTTACAGTCCAGAACATCTCTGGCAAGTTCAATACCAAAGCAGACCATCTCTCCCGTTGTCCCAGCTGCAGCTTTGAAGGGGGAGTGTGTGATGGCAGCCATCTCCAAACAGCCATCTTAAAAGTGAAAACCTCTTTCACTCAAATTTATTCTCATTAGTTTATTTTTGTGCTTGATTAAAATTATTTTAAGTTATTTGGTTTTAGTTAATATTAAGTAAAGTTTGCGTTTTCTAGAATAAGTTTTTGTATTTGTTTGGATTGTTTATTGGTAGTTTATTATTAAATCTGTTATTGTTATTATCATTATCTGTTTAGATAACTGCTCACTGGCCTTCTGCCTGAGTGGGGCTCCAGAGTTTCACTGCTTCTCGGCCTGGGAGAGCGTTTTAAATTGATGTGCTTCCTGTTTGAGTCACACATTAATATGCTCTGAGGCATTGTGTGCTGTGTGTGTGTGATTGGGTTTATCAGTATTGTCAGTGTGTGTGTCAGCGTCTGTAGTCAGTATGTGTGTTTGAGGGGTTTTGGGGCGATTAAGGGGTTGGTGGTTTGGTGGGGGTGTAGTTGGTTCCGATAGGAATAGGATAGGAGGGTTCAGGGGCAGGGATGTGGTTTGTGTAGGGTACATGGAAATTAGGGGGCAATGATTCCTCAGCTCTTCTCTCAGTGTGTGGACCTCAGCCTGTAGAGTCTGCAGCTGGTTGCTCTGGATGGTGAAGGGCTGGGTGAGAGCCTCCATCACTCTGCGCAGGGCTAACCTCAGGGCCTGTTTGTCTTCCTACAGCTCCTTCATGGCCTGGTACATCTCCGTTGGTTTCAGCCTTCTGCTGTGGGACCATACTGCTTGGCTCAACTGCTGGGACGTTGTTTCTCACTGTTGTTGTGAAGGCAGGTCAAGGTCTTTTCTTTGGATCCCACCAACTCCCTCTCTAAGATAGAGAGTCCCTCTCTTAGTACCTTCACACTCGTGAAGAGTATGGACTGCAGTGAGAAGAGGGGTTGCCCGCCATCCTGAACAGCCCAGTCTGCTCTGATTGGTCTGTTGACTCACTCTGCTGTGATTGGTCAACCAAATTCAAACAAGCAACGGGGTCTCTCTCTTAACTTGTTCAATTCAAGGGGCTTTACTGGCATGCAAGTTTCAATGACAATGTTGCCAACGCTTCAGACAAAACACAATAAACAATAATACAGTATAAATATTAACACAATATGAGGACCGGTTTATATCAATCATATCAAGTTTAATTAGTAGAAACAAATTCCACAATTATTCTTCCACTCTTCTCAGACTCCAGCTACTGCCACTCAGCGGTTCAGTGACTTTTCTAAGCATTTGATCTGTGTGCAATGGGGCCGAGAAGCTGCCAAGTCACATTCAGTTCTCCAACTGCTTTGTCTGACAGAAGGGATTTATTTACTTTTTTTTTTCTCTGAACACAGACAGACAGACAGACAGACAGACAGACAGACACACACATATATATACATATATGTATATATGTAGAGAGAGAGAGAGAGAGAGAGAGAGAGAGAGAGAAAGACACCACCAGCTGCAGTTTCCTCGCACACAATCAATCCTTCAATCAGGCGAGTGAGACAGAGCGAGAATTTTGAAGTTCGTCAAATAATTGAAGGTAAGTTTAGATTAAGAACAAGACTCCACTGAAAATACAAAGCTTTTAAGAAGTAGTCCAGACTTTTAAGAATCAATGCTTCACAGGACGTTGTTTAATAACTTATTTATATTCTTTATGTTTTTGCTTAATTTAGTAACAGCTGTTTCACATGAAGTCGACATTTCTTTGAATCGGTAACAGTGTGCTCCCCCTGTTAATGATTAAAACTCACATAAGATAACATCAAGGAAAAACTTCTAAAAGTGTCAACATCTTTTTAAATCTGCGCGGCCTGATGGATTTAATGTTAGCCGAATAAAAGTGTGGAAACTTTGTCTTTGTAAAATATCATAAATGGTCATTCTTACTGGTGCACCTGAAAACACTAAAATGAGAGTTTTTGGATGGAGTCTGGCATTGCCGCTGCGAACTCAACTCTGTAGAAAGAGTTAACACATTTTTCTGTATTGTAAATAGTATCTAATGGTTTAGTTTATAATGAGTATTAATAATAATGTTCTGTAGCACCAGTTACCCCCATTTTAAAGGTCAACTCCTTGCTGCTTTTCCTTATCCACTTCTAAATCTGATTTTGAAGTAATTTCCCCTTTCATTAAGGCTTTCTGGGACCCTTTGGGGCCTTGTGCCGGTTGGTGAAACAAAGAAAAATAGCATGGGAACAAAGCGTTCATTTATCTACCATCCCAGAATGTTGACTAGCCAGACCTTCCTCTGCAGCGGTTTATCGGCATTTCTTTAAACCAATCACAATCGTCTTGGGTGGTGCTAAGCTCCGCACGGAGCCACGGTGTCTCTGCTAAATAGTCTCAGGAAGGAACTTGTTTTGGTGGAAAATCTGTACGTTCAAAAGTTGTTTTTTTGTGCAACAGAAAGCTCAGATTGGACAGATAGTCTAGCTAGCGTGTCGGATTTACCCTGCAGAGATCTGAGGAGCAGGTAAATATAATCCTCACAATCTGGCCCCAAATCAGTTTAGGTTCAGAAAACATTTTTGCCTGCCTTTTTGTGTGCTAAAACCCAAAACGACAAAACAAGTAATTCATGTTTTGTTTGATTTGCTGAACTCTATTAACTTTTTTGAGTTTTTTAGGTCTTTTTACGACCAAACTGAAAGTGAGAAGATTATACAATAATACAGTCAAAGTTTATTATTAGATGGGTTCAAGGGCGGACTGGCCGTATGGCATAACGGGCACTTTCCAGGTGGGCCAACGTGCTTTTTGGGGCCAACGCTGACACTAAAAAAAGTGGTAGGCCTAGATCGTGGCCCATTGTTTTTGCAATTGACACTGGGCTAGCCAAAACACTTTAGTCAAAAATATCAAATAGGCTACCTGCTACTTTCACAATGACATGGACTAGTCTGTAACGGTGCCGTGCACGAAAGATAAAACACGGTGACAGGAGAACTGCTTGAAGTTTCAGTGTGCATCTTCCAGGCTAGAATAGTGATAGAGATCACGGAGAAGAAACGCAAAGGAGGTGCAGAGAAACTGCATGAGTAAAGAAACAGGCCCTTCAGGCAGACGCTGCTAGATGTGTCAAATTGACAGACATGTTTTCGTCAGTAGCAGGACATTCATCAGCTCCTGTGATGAAAAATCAGATTTAGATTCTGATCTATAAAGTCTAAACCCTCTACTGACCCCGAGCTACGAGGAGGTTTCTGCTCCGCAGAAGACACACAAGTACAAATAACCTGAAACTGTCATAGAATATAGAAACAAACAGTTTAATTTTACTCCATAATATATGCTAACTATTTCTACTATCCTCTCTCAGATACATCCATCCATCCACCCATCCATCAATCCACCCATCCATCCAACCAACCATAAATATGAATGCCCATGGAGGCAAAGGGGGGAGGAGGAGGCAGAGGTAATATATGTTATTTACAGATTATATAGTTTGGCTAAAATTGACATTTGGATATCAATGAAAACAATGGAATGGACTAGTCCGTAACGGTGCGTGGTGCGAAATATAAACACAGGGGACAGGAGAACTGCTTGAAGTTTCAGTGTGCATCTGCCAGGCTAGAATAGTGATAGAGATCTGATAGAGAGGAGAGGCACAGAGATGAGGGTGAGGCTACAACCTGCGGTAAGCAGAACTCCCTTTAAAACATACTGCCCCTTGATAAAACTGAGACAAAAGCAAGTGGACAGACTGCTGATGATAACACTACAACAATAAAAGAAATATTGAAAAGAAATAGTTTGGCTGAGTGCGCATGTATCTGAGTTTTGACTGATGATGTTCTCACTCTTTTATTATTATTAGGCTATAATAGCCTCTCTAGAGAGAGCTTGTTTAATGATTCATGTGACGTCTAACGTTTTATTGTATTAATAAATGGCACTTTTTGAAATATTTGTATGTGTCAACGCTCACTGATTCTTGCTTACTCATTACATGGCATTAGTAGTTTTAAGGAATAGGAGTTGGTATACATATACAGGGCGGTAAAGGACAGGTGGTATTTGTGGTTTTATGTGGTGGGCTGGTCTGGGCCAAAATGCCAGGGCCGATTTTTGGGTGCAAGTCCGTCCCTGGATGGGTTGCAATGTCTCACTGAAAATGAAATGTACACAAATGCTACGCAAAAGCATAAAGGTTTAAATTCTGATCCATAAAGAGGGAGACTGACCCTGAGTTAACGGAGGTTTAGTCACACAAACCTGAACCTGTTATTGTCACGGACGACCAGGAGACAGACTGCAGTAGAGAAGCTGAGCTTTATTAACAATGATCCAACAACGAGCAGGAAGCAACAGGCAGGAAATCTGGTAGCTGGGTAGGCAGGTTTCAGAGCAGCAGCAGACAACAGGATCCGAGTACAGGGTAGGCAAACTCAGAATGACTAGGCTTAACGTGCGTGGTCAAACGTCATGTGGAAACGAGACTTGACAAAGAGAGTGTGTGGTTGTGCTGCTTATGTAGGTGGTGGTTGATTAGCTGCAGGTGGTGAACTGAGAATGAGGCTTGATGAGGTGCAGGTGTGTGCAATTAGGACTGAGGGGACTGGGAGACATCGTGATCTGCGTGAGTGGCGAGGAGTATGAATCAGCGGGAGGTGTGTGCTGGAGAGAGGAGTGAGTGCTGGTGACGGTGGAACCCTGACAGTTATAGAATATAGAAACAAACATGGATTAATTTTACTCCATAATATATGATAACTATTTCTGCTTTCCTCTCTCAGATCCATCCATCCATCCAACCATGAATATGAATGCCCATGGAGGCAAGGGGGAGGAGGAGGAGGAAAAGGTAATATATGTAATTTACAGATTATATAGTGTGGCTAAAACTGACATTTGGATATTGGACTTGATAACAAAATTCTTGCTGCACATGTAACGTATCTCTCTCCCTCTCTCCCCTTCTCTCTCTCTCCCTCTCTCCCTCTTTCTCTCTCTCTCCCTCTCTCTCCCTCTCTCTCTCTCTCCCTCTGTCTCTCACCCTCTCTCTCCCCCTCTCTCTAATCCCCTCTTCCTCCTATCTACCCTCTCTCTCTCCCCCTCTCTCTCTCTTTCTCTCTGTGCTCTCTCTTTCTCTCTCTGTCCCTCATTCCTTCTCTCTACTTTCTCTCCTCTCTCTTTCTCCATCATCTCTCTCTCTCTCTCTCTCTCTTTCTCTTCTGTCTCTCTCTCTCGTAGATGCCACCAAGGCTGCCACCAAGGCTGTCGAGAACAGTGACTCGACTGCAGTGACATCACTGAATGTTGCACAAATATTTTTGTTGCCTGTGTGATCTCTTTTCTTCCTCTTAAAATATGGAGTCAGTTATAATGTGTCTCAGTGTGAGTGTAGTGATATTGTGTTGGGAAATGATAACTTATCATCATTTGATTTGAGCAAACAAAAGTCTCCATAAATGTAGTTACACTGCAAACCATTTCCTGTATTTAAAGTAAAAAGTACAATATTTCTGAAAAAAAGACTCAAGTAAAAGTACAAGTACCTCAACATTTTGTACTCAGGTAATAGGGCTGGATTCCCAGTTCAATACTCTTTATAGACTTTTATTCAGACTTTTAAAAAACTCCCCCATCCCTCTTCTATGTCAACATGCGATGATGGAATCTTATGAGCTAGGGCGCCTACTCTAGCCTGTTAGTCCTCATTTCATTTCTTTTTATTTCATCTTTATGTATTTTTTTTAATAACAATGTAAATCTGTATTTTTATTTGTAACCAAAAGCCCTACTAGGGACAAGTGTCGAGAATTAGCTTCGCTAAAACACTATGATACATACATCAGATGACTGTTGAAGTTTATCTATGTTTTTTGTATCTGTCCCTATCTAAATAAACCTTAAAAAAGGGGTGACAGAATGATTATATAGGGTTATTTGACACTGTTCCTTATGGTCTCCTAATGGGGTATGTAACATTGGTTGGGCTGAAAATGGCCTGGTTGATATTTTATTGGCCCTTATGCATCCCTGTGTTTTTGGCCCTATTTGGAACGAGAGCTTTTCTTCCAAATATGGTATGCTCGTGAATATTTAAGATCATTTTTTGTGCATTTTTAAGCCTTTATTTGGATAGGACAGTTTAGACGAAAGGGAGAAAGAGAGGGGAATGACATGCAGCAAAGGGCCGGAGGTCAGAGTCGAACCCGCGGCCACTGCATCGGGAACAAGCCTCCACACAAGGCCCGCTCCACCAGGTGAGCTAACCAGGGGCCCCATGCTCGTGAATATTTAGATAACATCCACATACATTAGAGCGAGACAGCAGGTCTCATATTTCAGACACTGCAATTTTTCGTTATTAAATTCACTTCTGAGACTTTTTTTATGTGAGAAATCAACTATATAAAGCTCAAATATGGGCTGTTTTACTAAAATTGGTGGCTAATTGCAAATTTGGTAAGACATTTCGGACTTCAGGAGGTCCACACAGTCTGACGAGACAGCAGCAGCCGCTGGGCTCCCATACCAAGGAGATAGTTACTGGACTACAGGGCTCTGGGCCCCATGGGCTGGCCGGCTCGCGGCTGCCGGAATAACTATAGTATATTTACACTTTGAATTCCGTCATGCCACTCATATTACATCTACCCTAAGGTCTTACAAAGCTTGCCAAATACTTTTGCCGGCCGTGATGCAGATCCATCTAGCTCACAAAGGGCCGGGGTCTGTGAGTTTTAACACATACAATCATAGTGTCAATATCAGTAAGCAGCTCTAGTATCTGTAAGTGTTGAGAGGAAGTTGCAGCAGAAACTTTCCTTTCTTTTTGTGATCCAAGTTATTTATATTTGTTCAGACCAATTGGAGAGTAGAAGATAAACCAACCAAACAGGAAGAATATTCTAATATAAGTAAAATGCTGACAACATACCATGATATCCAGAATGAAATTAAGGATTTTCTGCTGATGTTTTATAGCCCACTGCTGATCAAAGTCGCATTTTGTGAGGTTTATTCATCCAGTACTCAGCAAACAAACATCTTAAACAAACAACTCTAGGCTCTGGTAAAAAAAACATCAGCTCTCCTCAGTGTCTCCCTCCTACATATCTGATCACCCCTATATGTAGACTTCACCTGGTGGCTAAGGCTGTGTGGTACTTTCAAAACAAAAGCACTAGCAGATACTTAACATTACTTAAAATGTATTGATATAAACAAGCTTATGTAGCTGTATGATTCAAGCAAAACAGAAATGAAATAAATACATATTTAACTATTAAATATAACAAAACAATGAATAGCTCCAACAAACATAACGTAAAAGGCAGGTGCATAGCAGCATAGGTGGATGAAAGTAAATTTTTCTTATTTAAAGTGCAAATTGCTTGCATTATTGCATTATAACTGAATAATGCAACAATACTGCAAAGGCAGAGCCGCGTTTGACATCCGTCAACGTGACAGCAAATGGTCTTTTAAAAGTAAAAATAAGTTGCCAGAGCAACAGAGGAATAACAGAAAACATGGATGTATTTTACTAACTTTCTTGGCAAAGAAAACGGAGGTAATCGTCGCTGGGTGCTGTCTAAGGGGAGAAGGATACTAACAGATACAAAGCGTATCCTTAACCTTATCCTTACAATAATCTAACAACCAGTGCGGAGTTGATTTGGGTTTATTTTAATGTTATGAAATGTAACTTTTCGGAGGAATTCACTGAACGGGAATATGCGTATGCCGGCCTTGGGTGTAAAAGGCCTTTAAGCGATGTTTTATCACTGTTAAAAGTACAAATATTTAAATAAATACCAGAATGATACAAATCGTATTTTAATTATTTAGACAGCAACACAAAACTGAAGTTGCAGTACCCTGTTAAGCCATTTTAAAGGGTATATGTGCTAATGGCGCTGTTTCATTAATTACATACATAAGTTAAAGTAAATTGCCCAAAACAAACAAGCTATATTTATTTCAGGGTTAAAACAAAGCAAGAAAAAAAGTAGTAGTGAATAGTTGGGCTTAATTCTCTTAAATTGATGGTTTAGAGTAATTTCACCCTAGGCTGCTTTGCCGCCATTGACCTCGAGCCAAACAACCCCCATATGCTTTTTCCCTTGTTATAACGTTGGTTGAGTTAGCGTTATCAGCTGGTTAGCTTTGTGCAGGCGCTAATGGACCCACGTTTGTAGTTTGTAAATTACCCCACTAATAATGCCCTACAATGATACCAAACTTCTACAGTAGTACAAATAGTTTCTAGCTACCAGTGCTAGCAGCAGAGAGTAGAAGCCATCAGGCAAGTGTTTAAATAAACTTGTGGTGTACTTCAAATGTTCTAATGAGTTTTACGTTTTATGAGTACAGAACCTATTTGTACTACTGTACAAGTTTGGAATCACACACCTCCCTGTAAGACTAGCGGGCCCAGAATGCACCTGAACACACCTCCCTGTAAGACCAGCGCCCAGAATGCACCTGAACACACCTCCCTGTAAGAACAGCACTGCGCTGGACACATCATAACTTTATCATAACAGCAATGTTCCAAGGTCCAAACGCGCCTGGCTTTTAAAGGGAATGGGAGATGATCTCTGATTGGTTGATTGCATGTTACGCCCAAAACACACCTCTGATTATTGAAGACACTAAGAACAACCCTTTAGAACCATGCTCCCTAAACACACCTCTGATTAATGAAGACACTAAGAACAACCCCTTTAGAACCATGCTCCCAAAACACAACTCTGATTAATGAAGACACTAAGTACATCCCTTTAGAACCCGGGCGCCTGGCACACAGACCTTTTTACTGCCGTCAAACTAGAAAAGTGGACTTGGACACGCCCTAAACACACCTGCACCAGGCGCTTCACACCGGTGCTCAGATCATTAAAATAGGGCCCGTAGTCTCTCTGTATCTCTCTCTCTGTCTCTCTGTCTCTCTCTCTCTCTACTCTCTTTCTCTCTGTCTATCTGTGTGCTCTCTCTCTCTCTCTCTGTCTCTCTCTGTCTCTCTCTCTCTCTTTTCAATTCAATTCAATTCAAAGAGGCTTTATTAGCATGACCATATTGACATACAGTATTGCTAAAGCACATAAACAGTGAAACATGTTACACATTAAGATCCAGTAGTCCAGTAGGATGCAGACAGTAAACATTAAGTTAACATTCATCATGTCAACACAGTGGAACAATATGAACAAACGCTTATGGATATCAGCAACAACATGAAAACAAGAATATTACAGGTGTGTGTGTGTGTGTGTGTGTGTGTGTGTGTGTGTGTGGTGTCTTTGTATGTGTGTGTGTGTGTGTGTATGTGTCTGTGTCTGTGTCTTTGTATTGTGTGTGTGTGTGTGTGTGTGTGTCTGTGTGTGTGTGTGTGTGTGTGTGTGTGTGTGTGTGTGTGTCTTTGTGTGTGTCTGTGTCTTTGTGTGTGTGTGTGTGTGTGTGTGTGTGTCTGTGTGTCTTTGTGTGTGTGTATATCTGTGTGTATCTGTGTGTGTATGGGGGCGTGGTCACTCACTGTTCCTCAGAGTGTGGCAGGCAAAGACATATTCTGCTGCTAGACTGCAGCTCTCTGGCTGTTCTCCCAGCAGGATCGGCATTTTATTGATGTTGGTTATTTGGTCAAATGTCGGGTGTTTGTGTCTGAATTTGGGGAAATTTGAGTTCTGACCGGCTGCAGTTCTGTGCATTCTGTCAGGAAGTGCAGCTCGGTCTCGACTTTGTCTCTCTTGCACAGCTGGCAGAAGCGCTCCTCTTTGGGCAGCCATGATTGTTTGTAGCGGCCTGTCTCGATGGCCAGGCTGTGTTCACTGAGTCTGTACTTGGTCAACGTAGTTCTTAGTTTGGTATCAGTGACTGTGGTCAGGTAGTCTGCTACACTGAACTCTCTCTTTAGGGACAGGTAGCACTGCATTTTGCTTTGTGCTTTTGTTTGTGTGTTCCAGTTGGTGATGTAGTTTTGTTTCTGTTTTGTTATAATTTGGTTAACTCTGATTGGTTGGTTCCCAGACCGGTCCTGAGGCAGATCCGGGTCAGGAAGTGACCTGAGCATCAGGACCAGCTGAGTGAGGGACTCTTCTCTTTGCTCAGCTCTTGGTGCTGCAGGCGCTTTCTGCTGGTAGGAGTGGGGGTCACTGTTTTTAGATGTAGCCAATATTTGATTGCACGTTTTTGAATTTTGATGAATAAAGGGAGTTGGCCTAATTCAGCTCTGCAGGCGTTTTGGTTGGTTTTTCTGTGCACCTGTAGGACTGCTTTACAGAACTCTAGATGCAGGGTTCCAACTGGGTTTTTGTCCCAATGGGCCGAATTCTGGTAGGAAATAGGACCCCACACCTCACTACCGTAGAGGAGAATTGGTTCTATTACAAATATTACAAAAGATCTGGATCTTTTTTAAAGTCATTATCTTTGTCTTATGAGTGTTTACTGCCAGGGCCCAGGTCTGCAGTACTGCTCCAGCAGGTCCAGGTTCTGCTGTAAGCCCTGTTCTGTAGGAGACAACAGAACCAGGGGCCTCATGTATAAACGTTATGCGCACGACGCAAAGCTGCGTACGCTGGTTTTCACGGACACTTCGTGATGTATAAAAAATTAACTTGACGCGGAGAATGTGCGGGCCCGTCACGCAAACTGTTGAGCAGTCGCTGAGAATGGTCGCGCGGCCGCGAAAAGTCTTTTCTGGCTCTGTAACGGCGCGAATTCTAACTGAAAAGTGCCGAAAATCACTAAACATTACAAAATAAAGTGTCCACTACAGTTACTGGCATACGTCTGTAACGTCTATAAAAATTATATCCGCTGATACTCCATAAAAGTTTGATCATTTATGTGGATAATGTTTCACATCTTTCACACAACTGTTTAATTCAGGTTACGTAATCTCTGTTAAACGAGGACAGAAAATGATTGATGAATCCACTTAGAAAATACTTTCAGTCATCCTCTGTATTTCCATAGATGAAATTATCTTACGCTCGAGGAAAATTACACGGAAATTGCAGTAGTGTCTAGAGTTTTTAGTTGCTGAGTCTCAGACATCCAAGTCGCAGGGGGGGCGCACGGAGTCCATCTCCCCGGAACAAACGCTGTGTCGGGGGACTAACTCATGTGATGCGTCATTAATCCCGGGATGATTTGTAGGCTATAAAGTGAACAAGGTGTACCGGTCCACCAAACAATGGGCCGTCTTGACTGTCTTAATTCTGCACATATTTCGGTTACTGTAGTCTTATTTCCTATTTCATTATTTCATCCATGCGGGTACAGCGGATTGTGCGCACCGTCACCCGCCGGGGAGATGCTGGCCTCACTACATCTCCTCCTCTGAGTCGGGTCTCACTAACCTCTCCTCCTCCTCCTTCTCTGGTCTCACTAACCTCTCCTCCTCCTCCTCTGGTCTCACTAACCTCTCCTCCTCTGAGTCGGGTCTCACTAACCTCTCCTCCTCTGAGTCGGGTCTCACTAACCTCTCCTCCTCCTCCTCCTCTGGTCTCACTAACCTCTCCTCCTCTGAGTCAGGTCTCACTAACCTCTCCTCCCCTCAGTCGGGTCTCACTAACCTCTCCTCCTCTGAGTCAGGTCTCCCTTGCGCTGGACTCAGTTTCACTGAGCTACTAACACTTAATAAATAAAATAAATGGCATTACATCAATGAGTTCAAACTGCTTATTATGCGTAATTTGGACTGACACTGAGATGTATGTTGTTCTGTAACTGGTGTGGCGCTGCCACTATTCTCTTGCTTTCCACTCTCGACATTAAACTTTATTTTTGTATTATTCTGCCATGGTTAGGTGCATTCACCGCCCGGTCACCATTTGCCTTTCTGGGCATTTTCTTTTATTGCTTATCCAAGATGACAAACCTCCAATCGGAACATTTTTTCTCGCCTCCACCTCCGCAATCAGCACCTCAACCTCAGTCAGTGAAGTTTTTTTTTTTTTGTCTGCAGCGGGATAACCCCTTGTGATTGGACAAAGAATGACGTTGAGGACGCATTTATAGTAATATCCATATTCATTTATGGGAGGAGGCAAGGCGGGTCGGTGGCTCGTTCACGTGCGCTCAATTTTCACGTTGATTGTCATGTATGCAAGGAAAGGTGCGCAGGACCTGGCGTGTACGACCGGTTTTATACATGTGAATATTTCTGTGTCGTAGGTACTTTTCAAGTTTTGGCCGTCACGCCATCTCTTCTGGTATGAAAGCTGCGCAGTCTTTTATACATGAGGCCCCTGGTCTCTTGGAGGATGATGATGTCTGTGTCTTTGGTGTTGTCTTTGAATTCAGGGGTTTCAATTTTACATCCAAACAATGAAGAGTTAAGGCCCTGAATATTCCACATGGAGGCAGTAAATGGCTTCATTGTTAACAAATACAAATACAGTTTTAAAAGAGATAAACCTACAGTAATGAGTTATAAATGAGAGGTGGGGCTGTCCTTGATTAAAGTAGTAATACATTTTCTAAATGGTATCTTCCGTTTAGCTATTTACAGATGAGTTACAGGGTTAGACAAAGGGTTTAGTTTATGTGAGAGACCGAAACAAATTATCATCATTGTGTTGCCAGAGATGTACTCCTCATTTTTTTAAGTAATGACCAATAAGAAAAGGCTAACTCATTCTGCACTGGAAGCTAAAGAGTAAATACAAATAAATTAGTTAAAATAAAATATGAAAAATAAAATAAATCTGGTAATAATAGCCTTATAATGTAAGACCTGAATTAAATAGATTAAGATAAAAAAACAACCCTAATTAAAAGTATATAGTAAACTTATAAAACTTGAGACCGTTACAAAAACACGTTATTCTTCTAAAAGAGTAGTGGTTAGTATGACACCTTAGAGTCCCACTTAGCTGATCAGCCTGGAGCATATGAGACTCTCTCTCTCTCTTTCTCTCTCTCTCTGTCTCTCTCTCTGTGTCCTCTCTCTCTCTCTTTCTCTTCTGTCTCTTTCTCTCTCTCTGTCTCTGTCTCTCTCTCTGTGTCTCTCTCTTCTCTCTCTTCTCTCTCTCTGTGTCTCTCTCTTAATTTATTCAATTCAAGGGGCTTTACTGGCATGAAATTTTCAATGACAATGTTGCCAAAGCTTCAGACAGAACACAATAAACAGTTACATAAACAATAACACAATATGAGGATGGGTTTATATGAATTATACAAATCTATTTGTAATATAAAACAAACGTTATTAAGCAACAGCATTTCCTTTTTGGGGATATGTGTGTGTGTGTGTGATATGTTCATGGCTTTATTTTCCATGTGTTTCTGTCTAAGTGACTGATGAGAACAACAGTCTTTGACATTGTTGACATTTGGTGAAACTCTAGAGAGAGAGAGAGACAAAGAGGAAGAAAGAGAGAGAGAGAGAAAGACAAAGAGGAAGAGAGAGGGAGAGAGGACGAGAGAGAGGGAGGACGAGGGAGAGAGAGAGAGGAAGAGCAGAGAGAGAGAGAGAGAGAGAGAGAGAGAGAGAGAGAGAGAGAGAGAGAGAGAGAGAAACACCATCTTGTCTTTGTCCTTGTGTAGCTGCAGTTTCCTCGACACAATCAATCCATCAATCAGCGGAGCCGGAGAATTTTAAAGTTCCTCAAATAACTGAAGGTAAGTTCAGATTCTGAACCAGACTCCACTGAAAAACGAACCATTGAAGAAGTAGTCGAGACTTTTAGGAATCTAAGGTTCACGGACGTTGTTTAACAACTTATTTGTATTTTTACGCGTTTGCTTAATTTAGTAAAAGTTGTTTCACGTGACGTCCACTTTTCTTTGAATCAGTATCAGTGTGTGCTGTTAATGCTTAAACCTCACGTAAGATGACATCAGGAAAAACTTCCTAAATTGACATTATCATTTCAATCCACACAGCGTGGTAAATTTGATGGTAGCCGAATGAAAGAGTGGAAACTTTGAATATGTGAATTATCATAACTGTTAATTCTTACTGGTGTACCTGAAAACACTAAAATGAGAGATTTAAGAGGGAGTCTGGCATTGAGATGCAAACTCAACAATGTAGAAAGAGTTGACTCACATTTCTGTAAATAGTGTCTAATGGTTTAGTTTATAATAACTATTAACAATAATGTCCTGTAGCACCAGGTACACCCTTAAATACTGAATCTGATTTTGAAGTAATGTCCATTTCATGAAGGCTTTCTGGGACTATTTGGGGCCTTTTGCTGGTTGGTGAAACAAAGCAAAGGTTGTCGATGTTTCAGTTGCTTTTTGACACCTTTGCTGATTCGTTTTCTCTCAACGCTTTTGACGATTTATGTTTCCTTTTTATGCACTTTCGAAGTTTTTTGGACAATTTCTCTGCTTTTGTAGCTTTTTGACGTTTCACTTTCTAAGACATTTTTAAGCTTTTTGCGCAACGTTTTTGTCGCTGTTTTACATCCTGTTTCGTATCTAATTCTCCGAGGTAAAGCGGAGAAAATATTCTAAACAAAGCATCCTCTTCAACTGATCTAGATGTTTTTAGGTGTCTATAATACATTTCAACTGTCCATTTAAAGCCCAACAGGAGTGAAGAGTCTGTTCAGTGTAAATATTGTATTATCTTTTATAATCTTTTTCTGGGGCTGTATACGTCTGTCTCCGAAGGCCAGCATCCTCCTTTTATTCCCCACCGGGTTCAATATGTTTCAATAAATAAACTATTTTTTTTTTGGAGCGCTTGCTCGTTTGCTATTAGAGTTAACTTTCATATCCTCATCAGCTGTCTGTTTACAACAAACATATCAGAATCAGAATCAGAAAAGCTTTTTTGCCAAGTATGTTTTTACACATACAAGGAATTTGTTTTGGTGTTGTTGGTGCATGTCACACATTCTCTAAAAATAAGTTAAACAAATAGGTTACAGAACAAACAATATAAGTATATATATATATATATATATATATATATATATATATATATATATATTTATATATATATGCTTTCTTGACGAGGGAGCTGATGTTCAGCAAGAACATTATCATTATTATTAGATGGGTTGCAATGTCTCACTGAAAATAAAATGCTATGTAAAAGCCCGTTGATTTTCTCGATAAAGATTTAGATTCTGATCCATAAAGAGGTAGACGAACCCCGAGCTAACGGAGGTTTCTGCTCCAGTAGAAGACACACAGGTACAAATAACCTGAACCTGTTATAGAATATAGAAACAAACATAGATTCATTTTACTCCATAAAATATGCTATTTCTGCTTTCCTCCCTCAGATCCATCCATCCATCCATCTATCCATCCATCCATCCTTCCATCCATCCATCTATCCATCCATCCATAAATATGAATGCCCATGAAGGCGGAGGAAAAGGCAGAGAAGGAGGTGACAATATATGTAATTTACAGACATAGTTTGGCTAAAACTGACATTTGGATATTGGACTTGGTAACAAAATTCTTGCTGCACACATAATGTGTTTCTCCCTCTCTCTCGCCTCTCTCTCCCTCTCTCTCCCTCTCACCCCTCTCTCCTTCTCTCTCTCTCCCTATGTCTCTCTCTCTGCTCTCTCTCTCTTTTCTCTCTGTCTCTCTATCTCTTTCTTTCTCTCTCTATCAATTCAATTCAATTAGCTTTATTGGCATGAACAAAGAGAACATGTTGCCAAAGCAGTTTACAGAAAATACATATATAGTACATATCACATATTAGATAAATACAGTAGGTGTCACATAGATTCCATACTGCACTGATAGATATACAACATACTACATTACAAAGTAATTACATAACACAATGTAATACTTAACAGTTTTGTACAATATAATGACTGTACAATCCTAAACCAATGTGTGATGTTGGGATCTTATAGTGGTGAGTCCCTCAGGTTGTGGCAGGCTATCTCTCTCTCTCTCTCTCTGAGCGAATGTGTGAGTGTCAGTGCTGAGAGCTTCTGAGTTTCTATCTTTGTTTTGAATTTTGGTGGGGGGGTGGTTTTTGGTATGTTTTGGGCAGCCATGCGGTGCGGAAAGCTACACCGCACATGCAGTGAGGATTTCCCCACGTCGGCTGTTCAGTGGAGGAGGCCAGTTATGCTGTCGGAGAGGTTGTCAGGTTTGACAGTGTGAAGTCTGCCTCTCGTATGAACAGGGCAGTGGTTATTTTCCACCCACTGGTGAGCCCAGCTAAACAAATCACGATTTTAAATGCACCTCCGTTTATTAAAAATTATGATTTGGCCAAAGAGCTGCTGCGGTACGGCCAGCTGATATCTCCCATTAAAATGGTTCTGCTCAGGTGCAAGTCTGAGCAGATTATGACCATTATATGAGGTCATAAGGGGAAAGGTTACCTCCCCTTTCTGTGGTTTGCCCGCCCAGAGAATTTGGTCAGCCCATGAGAGACATCATGGCTTTTCAATATTAGGTGACCATTAAGGCCTATATAAAACACACTAAAGATAAAGTATTAGGGGACCACTAAGGTCTATATAAAGAGACTTCAGATACAGTATTAGAGGACCACTAAGGTCTATATAAAGATACTTCAGATACAGTATTAGGGGACCACTAAGGTCTATATAAAAGAGACTTCAGATACAGTATTAGAGGACCACTAAGGTCTATATAAAGAGACTTCAGATACAGTATTAGGGGACCACTAAGGTCTATATAAAAGAGACTTCAGATACAGTATTAGGGGACCACTAAGGTCTATATAAAAGATACTTCAGATACAGTTTATTAGGGGACCACTAAGGTCTATATAAAGAGACTTCAGATACAGTATTAGGGGACCACTAAGATCTATATAAAAGAGACTTCAGATACAGTATTAGGGGACCACTAAGGTCTATATAAAAGAGACTTCAGATACAGTATTAGGGGACCACTAAGGTCTATATAAAAGAGACTTCAGATACAGTATTAGGGGACCACTAAGGTCTATATAAAAGAGACTTCAGATACAGTATTAGGGGACCACTAACTTTTGGAGATATATTAATGTTGGCTGTATGGAGCCGTTACTGTCTATTGACCTGAGCCACCCCTGCAGTGTATTGTGTTGGTATGTTCCAATTTGAGGTGCGGGCTTCAGGCTATATAGAGTGGCAGTGGTGTTGGCTTGAAGAGACAGAGCTTGAGGAAAACCTGAGGGAGTAGGATGTTGTATGTCCTCAGAGTGGTGACTTGATTTAAAGGAAACACGACTTATTGAATTTAGCTATTCATCAGACCCCAGAGTTAGAACAGTTCATACATACCCTTCTCATCTCCGTGGTGCGCAACGCTGTTTGACGGCTCCAGCGGTAACAAGCCAGCAAAATGGAGGTGACTGGTTCCAGTAATCCTACTGCTTCCGAAAGTGACAATAACTCCAACATGTTTCTATTTACATGTTGTGATTATAGAGTACAGCGCGGTACAAACAACAATGTAACATGAGACGACAGCCATCTTCTAACTGTAAACAAACCGGGAACTACATTCTCAGGTGGAAGAATATAGTACTTGGGCGGAGGATGCTCTCAGTCTGAGAATATAGTTCCCAGTTTGTTTACTGTTAGAAGACGGCTGTGTCTCATGCTTATGTTGTTTTTTGTACACGCTGTGACTTCAAATCACAACATGTAAATAGGAACATGTTGGTGTTATTTTGTCACTTTTGTCACAATTGGGAGCAGTAGGCTAGTTGGAACCAGTTACCTGCAGGATCTTTGCTAGGTTAAGCTTAATGCTGGAACCGTCAGACAGCGTTACAGCACGCACTGAGATGAAAAGGGTATTATCGACTTCTCTTTACTCTGGGGGTTACGTGAATAAGCTCAAATTTTAAGGTCAATTATTGAACAGTTGTCTATTTTATATTATCTGATTGTTTTGACTCCCAAGTCAATTTTACTTTATATTCTTGAAAGTACATTTGTGTTGCTTTCCTTAATTTTGTTAATTTTTATATTATCATTCTTGCCTCCGTGGCCTTAATTGGGGAAAAAATAATAAAAATCCCATTGTTTCAACCTCATCTCCAACTCATCCTCAACGCTACTCTTCGATATCTACCCTCAACACTGTCCTTCTCTCTCTGTCTATCTCTCTCTCTCTTAGATGTCACCAAGACTGACACCAAGACTGACATTGACACCAGTGGCAGCGACTACACTTACATTGACTCCATTGCAATCTGCGGTTGCATCGCTTCATGTTGTGAGGCTATTCTGAGTTGCCTGAGATGATCTCTCTTAAAATACGAGTGTGTCATAATGTGTCTCACTCCAAATGATAACTTATCATCATTTGATTTGAGCAAACCAAAGTCTCCATAAATGTAGTTACACTGTAAAACATTTCCTGTATTTAAAAAGTACAATATTTCTGAAAACAAAGACTCAAGTAAAGTACAAGTACCTCAACATTTTGGACTTAAGTAATGGGGCTGGGTACCCAGTTCACTACTTTTTCTAGACGTTTATTCAGACTTACAATAAAGACATTTATGACTAACTATTCCAAATATTCCACTGCTCTCTGGAGGTCTGATCTATGTTTCCCATCTTTTGTTCACCCTGCATGGTCTCCCTGTGTAATACCGCCTGTATAATACCAATCACATTCTAGACATCATTTCTTTCAGGAGAACCTGGGCTATCAGGTGGATGTCACATGGATGTATAAACTGTTATGACTATAGAGACAAAAGGAAAGACTAAACGGAAATGTAATCTCACAGAAATGTGTTGAAATCACACAGACAACATTGATGACTACATTTTAGCTTTTGAAAAATGTTCTTTTAGGCAATCAGGGGAAATAGAAATAAACTCTGTAACCAACAAAAAATATGAAACTATTTTGATTTAATAAAAGTCTGTACGGTTTTATCCAAGAAGTTCTGTCTGCTCTCAGACATCAGTTGACCAAATCACACTCATTTCATCCCGCAGGCTTCTTTTCGTCGCTCTTTTATTTCTTTCCTCCTGTCTTCCCATACAAACACAAACACACACACACACATACATAGAGACACACACACACACAGACAGACACACACACAAACACACAAACAAATTAATTGGTAACACTTTAGAATAACTACACATAATTCATCATTTATTACATTAGTTAACAATTAGTTAAAGCGTTTGTTCATGATTACTTATTAATTGTTCATCCATAGTTCATCATTAGTAAAGCATTTGTTCACACAATTATAAAAGGGTGGGCCGAAAAAAAGCCTATTAGTTAATGTTATCATCATAATAACTGTTTACTCTAGTATACTTTTTACACATAGTTATAAATGGTTATACATAAGTATATCTTGAAAAATGCTTTAGCATGATTTAACCAACAAAAATGAACAACCATTTGGAATGAATCCCAAAATAAATCAGTTACTAAATATACAATGCTTTTTCCATCATTTGTAAAACAGTTCTATGTTAATTTCATGAATGAAACGGCAAATACCTCATAACGGTTTGTTCATAGATAATGTTCATAATGAAAGTTGATTTTCAGTATTCATTAGTGAAAACAATTTTCCCTCTTAAACTTCAAACCAGTAGTATTTATTTGTTTATCACTTTAGCATATCAGTAAAAAGTAACCATTAAAATGGTTGCAAAGTCCTGTAAAATGCTATCTTAATTATTTTACAGATGTACAACCATTTGTAAATTAGTATTACTATTAAGCAATAACTGAAGAACAATCATCAAGATTTGTTCATGCTCCAATAAAGTATGATTGAAACAAACTAGTATACACTATTACAAATAAATAATGTAATGATAATCAGAGTTACTACTGGTTAAGTTGCACTGCACCCATCAAAGTAGCTACAAACTATAATAAATCAAGGTTCAGACAACCTGACACACACAGGGCCACTCGGACATGCTCAAAATATAGTTAATACAATTTTAACCCTACTAAAACATTATTAATTAATACCATGAGTTACTAGTATTGTATGACTAAAGTGAGCTTTTCTAGAGGCTAAAGTATTTATAATGAGCCAAGCTCGATAAACAGAACACTAAAACCGTTATTATGATGTAGTAAGAATGCATATGGAAATAGCTTGCAGAGATATGTAATTGATATCAGTGTGACAACCAAGAAACTAGATTAGGAAATTGAACATCAATAAAGATAGAAACCAGGAGAAATTTGAGAAGTGTAACAGGCATTGAATATACATAAAACAGAATGAAAATACCGTAAATAGCATAAAGAAACCTTTATTTATTAAGAACTGGCAGCTCCGGCTAACCCGAACTAGATCTGAAACAATTATCCAACATGTCCCAATGCACTTTGTCCAAATTATCTGTAATATAAACAATTCTCTGCCATGTTCAGGTACAAAATCAATTGCTTAGTGTTAACATAACCACTTTTTCAGCCAACCATATTGAAATATCTAAATCTCTGAACGTTTATCTTCCTCAGTACAATAAACTTTCAAGGTTGCGCAATAAAATAACACTTTATTGAAATAGGTAACCTTTATGCCAAAAACTATCTAATTCAAGTTTTAAGGAACCTTACATACATTAACACTATTCTTAATATAATTGCATAGTATGCAAGTAAATCTCAAATTGTATTTTTTTTTCCTCACCTACACTGTTGTAATTTAGAGAAATTACGCAAAGATTTATCTCTCCCCGCACAGGTAACAGTAGAAAGAATGCTCAATTGCCTCTTTGAGTCCATAAATCTCCACAGTTAAACAATTAAACACACAACTTGTACTAACATTCATTAGACAATACCACAGCTAGCAGTAGTGTTGAAAGCAACATTAGCTTTCCACAATGAATAGAATATAGCCTTTCTCACAAGTTACGATACAGTTTAACTCCGCGTTTTGACGTTATTAGCACCCGTTCTCTTAGCAATACATTCATGATAAACCGATAGCATGGATGCTAGCGGTCTAGTTGTTAAGTGAATATTGAATACGCTTTACTCCGTGACGACAGTGGATTCAGGCACAGCTCTTTCGTTCTATTCACAACAAAGCATAGCCAGTATTAGATGGATTTAATTCAACTAAATGTCTTTTTCTCTTACCGAGTGAATGACAAACAGGCTTATATGACGTTCGATGCAGCCTAAAGGGACGGGAGGGGACGTGAATATAGAGCTCAACAAACAAGCCTAGTTGATAGCTGATTGGTAAACTCACAGACCCAAGTTCACCCATTGGCTTATTTACAAGCCCATCAAAGTTAACAATAATGACACCCTATATTATTTTATTTTATTTTGAGACATTCATTTTGTTTTCCAAGTTATTAAAATATGGTCAAAAGTAGTTATATAGTAGTTATAAGTAGAGATATGGGAGAAAATAGTGGAAAACGATTTAACTTTCACTTAGCTTTGATGGGCTTGTAAATAAGCCAATGGGTGAACTCGGTCTGTGAGCTGACCAATCAGCTATCAACTAGGCTACGTCAGATCTCTAGATTTACGTCTCCTCACGTCCCTTTGGCGCTACATCGGAACCCGAACGTAGGCAGCCGTTATTCACTCAGTAAGAGAAAAGAACGCACATAGTGAATTAAATCCTAGCTAATACTGGCTATGCTTTGTTGTGAATAGAACGAAAGAGAGCTGTGCCTGAATCCACTGTCGTCACGGAGTTAAAGGCAGTGAATTCCATTAAAATGGTGAGTAATTCCTTAACAATAGGTCGCTAGCATCCATGCTAATCGGTGCTAATCATGGATGTATTAGCTAAGAGAACGGTGCTAATAGTACAAAGCTAACGGGTTAGCTAAGATGCTGTATTCATATGCTAATAGGGTAATTAGCCACAAAAGGCTAGCAGAGTATCTGCATTGCCTGTGAAAAGGTAATAGTAATGTTGCTTTTAACACTATTGCTAGCTGGGGGTATTTGTTGAATGAATGTTAGTACAAGTTGTGTGTTTAATTGTTTAACTGGAGTTTATGGAGAAGTAACTCAAAGAGGCTAATTTTTGTGCGCATTCTTTCTACTGTTAGCTGTGCAGGGAGGGATAAATAACACGCATGTCTTAATTTCTCTAAATTACAACACTGTAGCTTAAGTTATGGGAAAATAATACAATTTGAGAGATGTTTACATGCAATTTATGCAATTTTATTAAGAATAGTGTTAATGTAACTAAGGTAGGTTCCTTAAAACTTGAATTAGAAATGTAGTTTTTCTATAAAGGTTACCTATTAATATAAATGTACTTTTGATACCTGAAAGGGATTTGTATACTTTGATACTTAAGAGAAGACATTTTAGAACGGTTGTACAACTGAATAGAGATTTAGATATTTCAATATGGGTTAACTGAAAAATTATTTTCATTGTAGCCTAAGCAATTGATTTTATTTCTGAATAGTAATAGAGAGAACTGATTTTACCTCATCTACAGATGGAGGAGGTGGAGATTTGAGAAGCGCTACGCACGGGGAGGTCCGGTCTAGAGACAGATATTGGATCACATTGATTCTTCAGATCCCTGAGTCTTCCAGGGGTTAGAGATCCCCAGTTCAGTGGGCTGGGTGGCGCTACAGGATCAAGACTCAGGATCAAGACTCAGGACTTATAATGGGTTGCCCTGGATTCCTTTCTTATGGTGGTAGGACAAACAGAAACCAAACTCATATGGGCCCCAACGTTGAACATCTCTGAACTCTTGTCATCAAGGAACAATTGAGCTCATAGAACTGAAAAAGGGTTTCTTTTATGAGCGACTCTTATTATTTTAGTTGTTATTTTTCATTCCTGTGTTTTATCTGTATATGTGTATGCCATGTTTCTGTGTATATTAATACACTTCTCAAACTTTATCCTGGTTTCCTAGTCTCTTTATTGATGTTCAATTCTCTGGGTCTTAACAATCTAGTTTTCTTCTGGTTCTGGTCCAAATTCACCCTGATATCAACGAGCTATTTCATAAATGTACATTCTTACTACATCGTAATAACGGTTACAAATACTTTTTTACTTGTGTTTCTGTTGTATCTGCTAGCCTTTGCAACTCATTTATAAATGCTCTGTAAAGCATAGAAAGTCCTCACTTTAGATGGGCTCACACCATGTAGTCATCTAATCACTAGTAACTCATGAGTTAATCATGAATTGATGTGTTGGTAAGTGCTTGTTAAAGATGTATTAACACTAACTATATTTCTGAAGGCATGTCCAGATAGAGCAATACATGTGTGTGTCCAGGTTCTGGTAGCCTTTGGAACTCATTTATAAATGGTTTGTAAAGCATAGAAAGTCCTCACTTTAGATGGGCTCACACAGTATACTTAACTAACCAGTAGTAACTCATGAGATAATCATGGATTACATTATTGGTAAGTATTTGTAACAGATGTGTTAACACCCAAGCTATTAGTTTAGGCCTTTTCTAAATCATAACATTTTATTTAAGACATGAACAAATGTCAGTCTAGATAGTCTGTTAATCATTAACTTCCTAGTTATAAACAACCGTTTACGTTTAATGGTAAAATTACTTAATTTACAAATGGTTAATGCATCATGTAGGAAATATTAAAAAATATACTGATAAACATTTTACATGGGCTTACTTACTATGGACCAACCATTTACTAACTGCATTTACTAATGCTTTACTGATTAGAAAGAATGTAGGAACTATGCTTTACAAATGATAAACAAATAAATTACTACTAGTTTGTAGAGTTTATAAAGGAAAATTATTTAATTCACTAATGGTTTTTGCAATACTTAGAAAGTGTCAAACTTCTATTTATGAACAATTTTCGGAGCCTTATTTACTATGAACAAACCATTTATGAGTGTGTATACAAATGCTTCATTCATGAGAATTAACATAGGAGCAATGCTTTACAAATGATGAACAAAGCATTTAGCAATAGTTAGTAACTGGTTTATGATGGGAAAATTATTTCATTTCCAAATGGTTGTTTCATTATTTGTTAAGTATAAATCATGTACTTACAAACATTTTTCAAGATAGGCTTATTTACTATGACCAAACCATTTATAACTATGTGAATAAATGCTTTACTGATGATGAATTCTGTAAGAACAATTAATTAATAATGATGAAAAAACATTAACTAATAGGCTTATTTACTATGAACAAACCATTTATAATTGTGTGAACAAATACTTTACTAATGATGAACTATGGATGAACAATTAATAAGTAATCATGAACAAACCATTAACTAATTGTTAACTAATGCTTAATAAATGATGAATTATGTGTAGTTATTCTAAAGTGTTACCAATTAATTCTCTGCATTTTAACCCATCCCTCAAGGGATGAGGGTGCTCCAGTGTCCCCTCCCCATCAGAAGAAACCCACAGACAGAGGCAGAAATTTTGTGCAAAACAAAGTCTGATTGATTTATAATGCTGAAATAGTCATTAGATAGTTGCCTGTTCTCTGTTCTGAAGGTTTGAAGTATGGTTGCTACTGTAAAGCTATTAAATTATCTCATTGGTCAATCTGTGGTTGATCACATGATGAATAAGTGTGGCTCTGATCTCATCAGAGATGGCTCTCCTTCTTCCTCTTCTTCCTCTTCTTCCCTCCTCCTCCTCCTCCTCCCTCCTCATTGTTGTCCCCTGTCTCTCCCTCCTCCTCCTCTTGCTCTCTGTCTATTGTTGGCATCCATTGTTCAAAACAGGTAGTCTGACCTTTGACCTCTGTATAGGCCTATACTAAAGCAGTGATTGGTTAGTGTTCAGTTATGACATAATGTGTTTGCAAATGTGAGGAGTGTGTGTGTGTGTGTGTACCCTGGTAAATAAGTGTAGCATTTAGATTGGTTGTGTTTAGCAAAGGAAAGCAAGTCACTTCCTGTTAGATTTTCGTGTCTTAGGTAGAGAACTGTGTGTCTTCTTTCTACTCTAGTTTCGCACTTTGAGTGAGAGGTTTCAAAAATCGTGTGACATGAAAAGATTTTGTGTGTAAGCAATTGGAAAAAACTGTAAATGCAAAATAGTTGAACTCATGTTCATATTTGGTCAAGCTAGTTTTCCTTACAGTTCATTTCAATTGTTATTACAGATTGTTGTTGTGAATTTGTCCAGAATTGATAAATTGCTCTCAGGTGAATGTAGACTTCCACTAATGAAGGGGATACATTAGATCAACCAATGATCAACCAGATCAACCTCTATGTAAAATAGCTTGGGAGTTGACATACACATGACATACACATACATCATAAAATGTCATTAAACATGTAGCCATAGTGTACATCAGAAAATACCTGAATAATTTCTCTGTAGCCTATTGGACAACCTCTGGAACAACCTGTACTGTTATGTCCTGTAATATAAGCTGCCAATCACACAAGCACACACACACACACACACACACACACACACACACACACACACACCGTCTTTTCCTGAGGGTTTATTTAAAGTGCAAATTGCTTGCAAAAGGGATTCACTTTTATGTTCCGACTATCGGTATCTCATATTTATAACTGAACCAAACAAAAGCTAGCAGAAGGAAACATGTATGTCTTTATAAAATAAAAGCAGTAACAAAAATCTATGTTTCCATCTGGTTTCGAACTGCCGTCCAGTTTGGACCTCTTTCGCAGAATTTTCACATAGATAGTTTTGATAACACACAAATTATAAATACAAATGCGCATTCAACAGTTTGAGCATTCAACAGTTTGTTTCCCTAAAACATATACAGTGGTTATAAACATCTGTTTGAGCCATGTGAAAACATTTCTGTATAAAAACAAAGTTGTAACAAAAACCTATGTTACCATCTGGTTTCAAACCGGCGTCCAGTTTGGACCTCCTTCACAGGAACAGTAGAGCTTAGCCCCCTTAACTTTTCCCATTCATTCTCTACGGTAGTTCTTATCACTACGGGTGCGTAATATTTTTGGCCACAAGAGGGTTTCTTAGGGTGCTGTTTCCCATTTAAGGAGAGCAAACTGTGGAAGTTATCTTTCTATTTTAGATGCAAACAAAACTGCAAAGAGGAGACACGTTTGACATCCGTCACAGTGACAGCAAATGGACTTTTAACAAAAAAATAAGTTGCCAGAGTAAGAGAGGAATAACAGAAAACATGGATGTATTTTTACGACCTTTCTTGGCAAGGAAGATGGAGTTTATGCACGCTGGGTCCAGGCTCAGGGGAGAAGGATACTAACAGATACGTAACAAAGGTAAGTTTAATTTTAGCTTATACATTTATTTAAGGAAAGGAGCTATGAAGTCAGTGCTGATTGTGTCTGTCTCCTGTCCAGATTAGAGTTTTGTTTGGACTTGTGAAGACCTTTTTCATACAATAATGTAACAACCGGTGTGGAGTTGTTTGTGGGTTTATTACGGTAAATAATTCTCTATGGTAGCTCTTATCACTAAGGGTGTCATATATTTTCGCCGCAAACATGATTTTGGTGGCGCTATTTGCCATTTAAAAGTATCAAGTATGTACACGTACATGTACAATCGTTTATAAATCATAAAAAAATCGAAATAATATCACAACTCATATATAATATTTACAAAAAGAAATGCTCAGCGCTTTAACTTTGCAAGTTAGTAATCCAAAACCGGAATAACCTTCTAAATAAAACTGGTAGAGGTACATCTTGACGTTGATGTGACAATGAAGTGTTCATGCATCTGTCCTATTGTTTACGTGTTTTGTGTGTGTGTGTGTGTGTGTGTGTGTGTGTGAGTGAGTGATGTTTGTCTTATGAGTTAGCATACGTAGGGTAGGTATATATACGTTTTTTGTAATTTTTCCAACGTATTTGTTGCTTTTTTAAGTATTTTTAAACGTTTTTGTTGCTTTTAAAATAGTTTTTGGCCCTTTCTCTCCCTTCTTTGCTCTCTACTAACACTAATAATCAGGGTCCAAAATGAGCACCATCTATCAGTCATAGGCTGGTAAAATATGCAAGTGGCTGTGTGCATTCGTGTCCCAGAAATGCTTGTTATTAACTTAGCTCTGGGGAGCTTATTCCCCAGAGTCCTTATGTCTTTTGCCCAGCATGTTTCCTCGGATTAGGGGAACGGAACGAACTGTCGCTGTGGTCCTGCTCCACACCCTGCTATGCCCTATTACACTCGCTACACTCTGCAGTGCCCTGCTACACCCTGCTATGTCCTGCTATGCCCTGCAGTGCCCTGCAACATCCTGCTTTGCCCTGCTACGCCATGCTTACGCGTTGCTACGTGCTGCTATGTCCTGCTACGTCCTGCTATGCCCTGCTATGTCCTGCTACCTCCTGCTATGACCTGCTATGCCCTGCAGTGGCCTGCTACGCCTTGCTATGCCCTGCTACGCCCTGCAGTGCCCCTGCTTCCATAATTGCTACTGTTCATCACACCCCCAATCGGCACCAACACACGACCACCAACCAAGAGCCTGGGCCTGTCCCAGGTTTCTTCCTAAAGGGCCAGACACACAGATCCGACGGCCAACCGTTGGCAGAAAAGGCAGTTGGACTGATCAGTCTCCCCGAAGTTCGGTCCAAAACGTTCCTCAGAACACAACCGAAGAGACAAGACGTAATACGTCTCCATAACAGCAGGCGGCGCTTAATCTGTATTGTCGCCCAAAATGAAAACTGGCAGCTGATTGGACCGAACGCGCCACGTGGGTCTGGTTTCTCCAGAAATTCAACGACTCAATTCAATTCAATTCAATTCAATTTTATTTATAGTATCAAATCATAACAAAAGTTATCTCGAGACACTTTCCAAAACCCCAACAATTACAGTAATTCCATCAAGAGCAAGCATTAGCAGTGGCTATCGCGACAGTGGCAAGGAAAAACTCCCTTTTAGGAAGAAACCTCGGCAGACCCAGACTCTTGGTAGGCGGTGTCTGACGGGCCGGTTGGGGGTGTGATGAACAGTGGCGATAATAGTCACATTAAAGGTCACAGTGACGTCGAAGGTTATCGTGGAAGTTCATGTCATAGCAGGGCACATCGTGTCATACTGAGTAGTGCAGTCCCTTATACCGGATCCAGACTACTCTGTGCATAGGAACATCACAGCAGGGCGTTCGGGATGTAACGTGGCTGCAGAGCATGGGTGGATGCGGCGGATGCAGCAGGATGCAGCAGGATGCGGCGGGATTTGTAGAGAATCACAGAGCATAGCTCTGCGAATAAGAAACATAAGGACCTCGGGAGTAAACTCCCCAGAGCTAGATTAGTAACAAGCAATTCTGGGACAGGATGCATACAGAAGTAACAAGTAGAGAAGAGAGAGCAGCTCAGTGTGTCATAGGAAGGAAACAGCATCCCTTGCAGTCTAGAATTGTAATAGCATAACTAACTACGAGGAGAAGCAGGTGGGCCGGGTTAGGTGGACGCGCGCAACTCCTCACCCCTAACTATAAGCTTTGTCAAAGAGGAGGGTTTTCAGTTTACTCTTGAATGTGGCGACGGTGTTCGCCCCCTCGAACCCAGACTGGAAGCTGGTTCCACAGAAGCGGAGCCTGATAGCTGAAGGCCCTGGCCCCCAGTCTACTTCCAGAGACTCTAGGAACCACGAGTAGCCCCGCATTCCGGGAGCGCAGTGCCCTAGTGGGACAATAAGGTACTAAGAGCTCTTCTAGGTATGATGGTGCTTGACCATTTAGAGCTTTGTAAGTCAGGAGGAGGATTTTAAATTAGATCCTAGACTTCACAGGAAGCCAATGCAGAGAAGCTAATACAGGAGAAATATGATCTCTTCTCTTAGTTCTCGTCAGAACACGTGCTGCAGCATTCTGGATCAGCTGGAGAGCCTTAAGGGACTTATTTGGGCAACCTGATAATAAGGAATTGCAGTAATCTAGTCTAGAAGTAACGAATGCATGGACTAGTTTTTCAGCATCATTCTGAGACAGGATATTCCTGATTTTGGCAATGTGTGCGAAGATCTAAGATCTAGTAAAACAAGAATGGAGACCTTTGTCTGCAGCTGTTAGAAGGTCGTTAGTAATTTTCACCAGTGCCGTCTCTGTGCTATGATTCTTTCTAAATCCTGATTGAAAATCATCAAATAAACTGTTGCTATGTAGAAAATCACATAACTGATTAGCAACCACCTTCTCACGGATCTTGGATAGAAAGGGAAGGTTAGATATAGGTCTATAGTTTGCTAAGACCTCAGGATCCAGGGTCGGGTTTTTTCAGAAGAGGTTTTATCACAGCTATTTTAAATGACTGCGGTACATAACCTGTTAATAAGGACATATTGATCATATCTAGTAGTGAAGTGTTTACCACGGGTAACGCTTCTTTGAGTAGCCTCGTGGGGATGGGGTCCAAGAGACAGGTAGATGGCTTAGCTGAGGATATCTTTAACATTAATTGTTGAAGGTCTATAGGATAAAAGCAGTCTAAGTATATGTCCGGATTAGTCGTTCGTTCTAGCGGTCCTGTATTTAAAGATGAACTGTTAGAAGTTGAGGGCAAAAGGTGATTCATTTTATCTCTAATTGTTATAATTTTATCATTGAAGAAGCTCATGAAGTCATTACTACTCAGAGCTAGAGGAATAGATGGGTCAGTAGAGCTATGACTGTCTGTCAGCCTGGCTACAGTGCTGAAAAGAAACCTTGGTTGTTCTTATTTTCTTCTATTAGTGAAGAGTAATAGTCTGATCTGGCTTTTCTTAAGGCCTTCCTATAGGTTTTGAGACTTTCTTGCCAATCCAGACGGGATTCTTCCACTTTGGTGGAGCGCCACTTACCCTCGAGGTTTCGCGAGACTTGTTTCAATCTCGCGAGTTTGTTCGCTTTATACCAAGGAGCTGTTTTCCTTCTCGCTTCATCGTCTTCTTTTGAGAGGAGCGACAGAGTCCAAGGTCGTCCCGTAGGGCAAGTCGCAGCACCGTCCACAAATGCATCAACCCGAGAGGGACTGAGGTTAACATAGAGAGTCCTCTGTTATTCTAAGGACCGACATAGAGTCAAATGCTGTTGTAATATCTTCCTTAAATTTAGCTATAGCACTGTCAGATAGGCATCTAGTGTAGAAGCCATTATCTAGTTTAGTATGGTCAGGTAGCAAGAATTCAAAAGTAATTAAAAAATGATCTGATAATACCAAATTCTCCGGAAATATTATTAAATCCTCAATTTCAATACCATATGCCAGCACAAGGTCGAGGGTGTGGTTAAAACAGTGCGTCGCTTGTGCACAGTCTGACTGAAACCGATTGAATCCAGTAATGTGTTGAAAGCAGCAGTAAGGCTATTGCTGTCAACGTCCACATGGATATTAAAATCACCTACAATAAGTACTTTGTCTGATTTAAGGACTACACATGATAAAAACTCTGAGAATTCAGATAAAAATTCAGAATACGGACCTGGAGCTCGGTAGACAACAACAAATATAATTGGCTGTTCTGATTTCCGTGTTGGATGTTGAAGATTAAGAACAAGGTTTTCAAAAGAGTTATAATTCAGTTTGGGTTTAGGATTAATTAACAGGCTTGAATCAAATATGGCTGCAACTCCCCTCCTCGGCCGGAGCCTCTAGGAATTTGAGATATTAATATGACTGGGAGGAGTTGCCATTTAGACTAACATATTCTTCATCGCCCAGCCATGTTTCAGTAAGACAGAATAGATCAATTTGATTATCAGATATCAATTAATTTACTAGTACTGCTTTAGAAGACAGAGATCTGATATTTAGTAATCCACATCTAATTTTGTCTCCTTTTCTATCATTGCAGTGGTAGTTTTAATTCCAATTAGGTTGTTAAGTATTGCCCCTCTATTCACCACTTTGTGTGTCTGTTGTTGATTATAATTGGAATAGTACTAGTACTACATGTTACTGGAATAGTACTAGTACTACACGTTACTGGAATAACACTAGTACTACATGTTATCCTGCAGAAAACATTTTCAGATTCATCCACTTGTATAGTGCTATCAGGATCAATGCCTGGGGGACATGAATCTGTGATATTTTCAACATAATGTCAATACTTGCCTTCAGTGTGGTCGTTATGTTGTCAGATAGCATCCTGGCTCGTGTCGGTTTGGGGTGGAGACCATCAAGCTTCAGCAGGTTGGGCATCTCCCAGAACAAGTTGAAGTTGCTCACATAGGGAATGCTCAGGGAAGTGCAGAGTGGTTCCAGCCAGGTGTGGAGCCAGAACAGTCTGGACCATCTCTCCGCACCCTTCCCTGTATGTAGGTAGAGGCCCAGAGATGACAATCGCTACCTATACCCATCAGGGTGGGAGAGGAGAGTGGTGAAGTCTTCCTGGAGTGCTATCGACCGTCTCGCCTCTGATGTCGTTTGGTGCCCACATGCACGTGATGTTGTCGACCTTGGCGCGGGGCGAGGATGCCGGGAAGTTTGTGCTGGATGTCACGGACCTTGGCACCGGGAAAGCAGTAGAACCTTGGAGGGACCGCTAGGTAAAGGGGGAATGTGGAGGTCCCTTACCATGGAGCCTCCGATGATCAGCGTGGAGGTTGATGAGTCCGAGGGGGAGATTCCCCCCTCAATGGGCGCGACGACTGTGTGGCTGGACCAGGATGAGCTGCGTGGGGACGGCAGAGAAGGGAACTCCTCGTCGTTCGGTCAGAATGCTGTAGCGTTTTCCTTAGTTGTAGGGGTTGGGCTGGGGCTGAGCGTTGTCCTGACCGCCTGCTCTGGTGCTTGCTTACACGCCATGGCTCCGGCTGTGTGGAGTGGAGCTGGTCAGCAGAGCCTGGTATCCTCGGCAGAAGCCGAGGAGAGACAACAGGGACAGAGGTTGTATTAGTGCGTGGTGGGGTGAGAGTATTGCAGGGCACAGTGGAATCAAAACATCCGTCAGTGTGTGTGGGGGAACTTCCAATGATAATGGAGTCGAGGGAACTCTTCACTTGCCTTGATCTGGTGGAGAGTCGATATTCTGGCTTCAAGTTCCACTATCTTCTGGCTGAACAGGAGGCACGAGTCACAGCCAGGTGAACAGCTGAGGGGGCATCGGTAGCTTGCTAGTTTAGCTAGTAGCAACGCGTTGATGGAGGCCTTCTCCTAAAACCTAAAAACCTTCACAAGTCGAAATACAATGCAGGTGCTCCTGCTTGTATTAGCAAGCTGTGGATAGCTCGTTACTGTTACCAAAATATGGAATAGATTAGATTTCCCGGGAGGGCAAAATCCTGAGTGGTTCGCTTTAACTCCCGCTAGCAGGCAGGCTAACTAGCCGTTAGCACAACAAATACCTAGACGTTAGTTAACGGAGCGGAGGAAAGTTTTGCAAACAACGGAGAAACTGCGGCCAGACAGGTCCGGTTAAAATACAGCTAAACGGTGTAATTAGTGACTGTATTTCATTGTGGAGGACTTAAAATCGCAAGACGTTAAGCGTCTGCCGTTATCGTCTGTAACAAGAAACAAGAAGTCAGCCCCAGTTAAACCACAAGCCCCAGTTAAACCACCACTGTAAACCCTACGTTTTACACAGCATCAGTTTTTTTTAATACAGCCAGTACTTGTCAAAAACGTAGCTCACACTGCACGTGTGTAAACTGTGTTGTTGTGGAGATAGGTCTGGCAATGCGATAAACAGATAGCCTGCCCATTATACCGCTTTCATACTTACACACCAGGGTTGTCTGATCAGGGTTCAACCCTCCTTTTGGAAATTCAAACCAAGTCAGTCAACATGGGTATATCTCTGGTATGACAATTCAGAGATCACCTGGGTCAACCTGGGAGCACTGTATAACAATAACAAGTTCTCTCATGTTGTACTAAAATAGTTCATTTTAAGAGAGAGGCTGTGTAGTTGCTTAATCTGTCTTTTCAGAACGATTACGATCATCAAAGAAAGTCAGTTTATAAGACTTTCCTCAGATTTTGAGAGACTCTGTCCCGGTCCGCAGTGCCTGCTGCCGCCCGATTATACATGTAAAATTGGCCCAAATGAACGCTGACGCCCCTCGGCGGACGACGGCACGGAACACACCGAACAGACTCCAGTCACCGACCTCGCCAGACTGTCAGACGGACAATTATTGGCCCCTGTGTCCAGGCCTTTAAAGGAAGTTTTTCCTCACCACTGTCCCACTGAATGCTTGCTCTTGGGGAATTACTGGAATTGTTGGGTCTTTGTAAATTATTGAGTGTGGTCTAGACCTACTCTATCTGTAAAGTGTCTTGAAATAACCTTTTATGAATTAGTACTATAAATAAAATTGAACTGAATAGATTTGCTTCACTCATCAGCCAAAAAACAATAGTAATCTACAGAGCTCAACAGTGTGGTTCTGGAAGTAAAAGTCAGATTTGATTTTCTCCATAAGAATTTAGATTATCAGACATGATGTCTAAACCATTCGGGTAGACTGACCACTGCAAAGAACTTTCTTCAGTGGGGTCGGAGTCGAGCAGCAGCAACAGCATAAAACTCACAGAGATCTTCATTCTGTTGTATTATGACTCTGTTTTTCCGTCAGGATGTGGCTTTATATAATCTTGTTATGTTTAAAGTGTGGTCCTGTTATTCAGTCAGGTTGTTTGATTTCAGGACGGGGGCGACCAGTTTGGTAGGGGAGGCTGAAGACCTTATGTGATAAAGTTAGTGAATGGAATTTGGCTTGATCGTAAACAGATGGTCAGTTTACGTAAGTGAATGAGTAAAGGTCCAGCCTTTCTGTGTATAAAACAAATGAATAACAGAGAGGTTCAGTTGTTTTCTTCAGAAAATACTCAGGTCCTTTTGATTCCATGTTATGCTATTATAATAAAGCACATAACTACAAAGAAGTTGGCCCTAAGGAGCAAGAGCAGCTCTTCCTCTCTGCTGTGCTGATGTAGTTGTGTGAATGCAGCGCTGCAGAGCCGTTTGTCTCTCACTGCTGGGTGGGTTAGGTTAGGTAGTGACCATTTTTTCCCCAATCAACAAATGTATTGTGAGTTGTAGGTGGTTCTCTTTTCTAAAACTAAATGCCTTGCACTCTTTGTGCCGCACTCACCGCATTGCAGCTTCATTTCTTAATTTAATCTCCAGCTCTGTCCTGCCCGTTGATTTCTATGCTCTATTCCGTCCCGAACACCCTACTGACAGTGAGATTGACTCCGGTGTACGAAAATTGTCACCCTCTAGCTGGCAGTGTAGCTTCTAGTGCACCCACAGTAATGTTTACCATAAAAATCAAGGCAATGAGACAACAACCCTGTATATGGTTAATATTTGACCCAGAATTAGAGTTAATTTCAATTATTTCAGTTGGGTCAATTGAAATAAACCAGCATTTGGGTCACTGTCCCATAGATGATAAGCAGTCGGGTAAGGGTAGGGTTCTTTTTAATAATAACAAACACACAACAGTTTGGATCGTTTCCAGTTTCTAAAGTGTGAGGATTTTATTTACTTTTAATACTTTAACTACATTTTCCTGATGATACTTTTACTGAAGTAACATTTTCAATGCAGGACTTTTACTGTAACAGAGTATTCATACAGTGTGGTATTACTACCTTTACTGAAGTAATCTGAATACTTCTTCCATTGCTGATGTATTACTGAATGCAGACAGACATGTGGACAGGAAGCTGCAGAGGAGAGACGGTCTAAAAGTAGACAGCGCCTCTTACTGTACGTAAGAAAAATCTATAACGCTGACAGAGGACTCATAACTCAAACACACACAGACAAGACAGACCAGGGACATGCACAGACATTTTGAGGGGCCATTGCCTTAATCTGGAAAAAAGGCAGTGGTAGGCCTCATCTTGAATAGAATTATTAGAATCTGAATAAAGTAACTCATACAGTATACTGTACTTTTCACTGCTAAAAAACTGAACACTGACACTAGTGCTGCCAGTTGACCTTTAGACTGTGGCTGCACTCAATGATTCTGGTTGAGATAAGTAATGTTGGATTTGAACAGGAACAATTACAACATGACTATAGCTAGTAAAAGTATTTTACTCAATTGGAACATTTATACATACAAAAAAAACTAATTCACAAGTTATCACAAGTTATCAGCCTACTCCAACTTAAAGAAATTGCTTCTGATAAATTAGGCCTACTTCACATTAAATGAATAATGTAGCATGTTTGTTTGTGCTTCTCACAGCTGGCCTGCTGGCATTTTTGTGCCAGCTCTGCAAAGTTGCAGATCTTTTAGCTGCTTCATTGAGCGCTTTCTCTTTCTTCTTCAGTCGTCTTTGTTGTGACGGCATACTTAGCACACTAAACTAACATTAGGTTGTACCTTTTTTATACAGTATATGAAAAGTTATTTTTAAAACCAGAATCTTGTACACACACGCACACATACACACAGACAGACAAACAATCAATATATTTGTCGTTTTGACCTTTTTTGTCGCTTTTTCAAAAATAAAAAATAGCTTTTTCAAAAATGTGGTTTTTAATTTTTTATTTTTTCGGCAATTTCTTTCTCCTGTTGTGTGTCTTCATGTTAGAAAGCGAGACGTCCAATGTCCAGAGAATCTCATGTGGACATCGTACAGAGTTCATATGTTACAACAGCTTAACATTCTCTGTTTATTTATACTGCTGTGATGTTGAATTTAATTATCTGCTTTCAATAAGTTAAAGTTGAAACAAGAAGAATACCCCTTGACGCCTGGAATTTATTCACAATTATATAAGAACTTTATTATGTGTGTTCCTGGCTCCAAACTGATGCTAAATTAAGTTGAGATTGTTAATTTGTCTATAGCATATAGAATAGATATAAATTGAGGTATGATGCAAATAAGCGACAACAGGCATTTATGGTAAAATTCCTTTACAAAATGGTAAAATTAATAAAACACATTTTCAAGTAATTGACAAATAAATGAATCTTGACAACAGCAAGAAAGAAAACACTCTCCTACTCCCTAACATTGACAGTAGTCTTTTAGGGTTAGGGTTAGGTTAGGTTAATTTCGCTCCGTGAACTGGATGTAGTTCCCACTCCGACCGGTCCTTCGAGAAACCAGTTCGTGCAAAAGGTTCCTAGGTATGTATCGAATGTAAAAACACTGGCATTGGGGGAATACACACGCTATCTCGCCTGCAGTCAGAATGGAAGGGGTTTGATGCAAATTAGCGACAGTAGGCGTTAAGGGATAAAGAAACGTTCAAAGATTTAATTGCAATGATATATGTTTATTATTTAATTAAAATGACAGAAACAAGAGAGAATCAGTAACATTAATCACTTTATATTTGAAGGGAAAAAAGATACCTTTCAACAATTATTACTTAATATTATTTGGATGCAGATGAAATCAGTTTAAATCTATGAAGTGCTATGAAGACTTGTTTAAGACAACAAAACCTGCGCGCGACTATCACAGAGCTGCTGTTTCTGTCTTAAATGGGGAACAGCAGATGCCCACTGAAGGTGGTGTGGTGATTAAGGTTGTCATATGCCACAGAGTCACGCCACAGACGCACAAACATAACATCTCCGACCTCTAGCAGCAGTGTAACGCCTTTAGAAGAACCTCATAAACCGGGCCTGATTCTCATATGCCAAAAGAACATTCTCTGAGTTCTTGACCAACACAGCACCTGAAGCGTGGAGCGCTGTTGTCTCCATTTGCACCAACTGTCCACTCAAAGTTGTAACGCCTTCCTCAACCGGGAAGTGAACACACCTGTTGGTCGCTTTGTTTTTGTCATTTTAAATGGAAAATGAAAAAAGTTTGAACAGCAACATACAAGTGAAATATATTACAGATGCACAATATATCACATCTCTTAAAGTCTTCTATTATTAAACCAGAACCAAGCTGTAATGTAACGCTACAGGACTAATGTTCAGCAGCAGTTAGAGTCCACTAAAAGTTCTGTTGTTGCTGCTGACAGACTCACATTATTATTCTAAGTGTCCGACAACATTATGGAAAGGATCCCTACAGAGATAGACCTTTATGTTAAGAGTCTTCGTTCGTTTTTCCCCTGTTCCAACAATCTGGTTTGGTTGAAATAAACAGTTTATTTACATAATGTTTTGCAAAAAGAAATACATTACTTTTACAAATTATGTGTTCTTGTTTTTCTGTATGTACAACGTATCATAGAAATACCAACCATATCAATATCGCCAAATATTGGTAATTGGCCAATATGTTGATATCGGTTCATCCCTAAAATGTATTGTTAGAATATCAGAGCTACCTGTGTTTGAGTTGTAGGCATCTAATGTTGGTGATAACGTGTTTGTAGATCAGGGTAGTGTCTGTGGGCAAGGGCGAAGGTTTGATTTGCCTACACCAGCATGCAGAGAAGCTGAGAATGCAACCTCTCGGACTGAGAGAGAAAGAGAGAGAGACACAGATATAGAGACAGACAGAGAAACAGAGGGAGAGAGGGGGAGAGAGAGAGACACAGAACGAGAGACACAGAGAGAGAGAGAGGCAGAGAAACAGAGAGAGAGAGAGAGGGGAGAGGGAGACAGAGAGAGAGAGGGGAGAGACAGACAGAGAGACAGAGAGACAGAAAGAGAGACAGAGAAACAGAGAGAGAGAGAGAGACAAAGAGAGAGGGTGGGGAGATAGAGAGACACAGAGAGAGACAGACAGAGAGAGACAGACAGAGAGAGACAGACAGACAGAAAAAGTGGTGGGGAGAGAGACAGAGAGAGACAGAGAGAGACAGAGAGAGAGAGAGAGAGAGAGAGACACAAGAGAGATAGAGAAACAGAGAGAAAGACAGAGAGAGAGACAGAGAGAGAGACAGACAGACAGAAAAGTGGTGGGGAGAGAGACAGAGAGAGACAGAGAGAGAGACAGAGAGAGAGAGAGAGACACAGAGAGAGATAGAGAAACAGAGAGAAAGACAAGAGAGAGACAGAGAGAGAGAGACAGACAGACAGAAAAAGTGGTGGGGAGAGAGACAGAGAGAGACAGAGAGAGAGACAGAGAGAGAGAGAGAGAGAGAGACACAGAGAGAGATAGAGAAACAGAGAGAAAGACAGAGAGAGAGACAGAGAGAGGGAGAGGGGGGAGATAGAGACACAGAGAGAGACAGACAGAGAGAGACAGACAGACAGAAAAAGTGGTGGGGAGAGAGACAGAGAGAGAGACAAGAGAGAGAGAGAGAGAGAGAGAGAGACACCAGAGAGAGATAGAGAAACAGAGAGAAAGACAGAGAGAGACAGAGAGAGAGAGAGAGAGACAGAGAGAAAGACAGAGAGAGAGAGACGAGAGAGAGAGAGAGAGACAGAGAGAAAGACAGTGAGAGAGACAGAGAGAGAGAGAAAGTTATTTAAAAATCGACAAATATAGGCGCCCGGATAGCTCAGTTGGTAGAGCGTGCCCATATATGGAGGTTTACTCCTCGATGCAGCGGGCCCTGGTTTGACTCACCTGCATCCTTTTGCAGCATGTCATTCCCTCCTCTCCCCTTTCATTTATTCAACTGTCCTGTCAACTAAAGGCCTAAAATGCCCCAAAAACTATCTTTAAAAAAAGAAATCATCAAATATTAAACTGATCATTTTGAGTCCGATATAATCAAAGTAGGGCTGTCAGCATTATTGCATTAATCGCTACATTAAGGGCCAAGCATAACGCTGCATATTTTTTTAATCGCATGCCATTTATTAATTTATTTTCACTTCACTCGGCTTCACATCGCGGCCTAATAGGCTACTATTTTGACCCTTTGCCGCGACCTTTACTTATCATCAAGCTGCCAAACTTCCTCCTAACACGTTCTACTGCTGCAGGTTGCAGCATGATGGAGAAATGCGCAGCAACACAATTCTGAATGGAGCTTTTATTTCCAAAACTCCCGGACGGCTCATAGACAAGTCGAAAGCCATATGCACATTGTGTAAAGCCAAATTAAAATATCACCGAAGCACGTCAAGCTTGAGCTACCACCTATGAGCTAAGCATAGTACAGTCAACGTGACTCAGGTTGATGCTAGTGGGCTCAGGCAAAGCACTATTTTGGAGAGTGCTACTCGCTGACCGGTTGATGAAACCAAAGTGCAAACACTGTCTCAACAACCGGTGATCACTGGACATCAGTGAGTAATCACCATTATTTAGAAGTTACTGCACACTATATTGACTCTGGTAAGTAGGGTTGGGTACCAAACGTACGCACCTAAATGGTAGTAACGAGACCGAATAAAACAAAAATTCTGGTGCCTCATTTCGGTGCCTGACTTTACACTACACCTGACAGCAGGTAACGTTAGCCTACCTTTAGCTAGCAGCTGGATTGAACACGGTTAAAATGCTGACAGCTAACGTTAAACAGTGTAAAGTGTGACTGTATTTCACTGGAGTGGATTCCAACACCAGGATGTAACAGTCTGCTCTGCAGCACAGCAGCGCCCCTGTCGGAATTAAACAACACAGATGGTGCATTCACTTAAAACAGCGGTAGCCTTGTGGTGCATTCCACAGATATTGTAAAATATTCTTTTCCCATCTGGTGGTTGTTTTTTCTGTTCAACAGCAATTTACTGGTGGAATAAGTTATTATTATAGTTATTACATTACTATTAAATATTTAATTTTGACCACGGCCTTAACAATAAAACAAGTTGCTGACTGTTGTTTAGTACCCTTCTTTTTCTTTTTCTTCCTTTGTTTACAGTAAATAAATAATAAACTAATACAAATCTTAAAGTCAAGTTCATAAAGTCACTTTCATTGCATTCATTTGATTCCCAATCAAAATGCCCTGGTAAGAATTGCTTTGTCATAGATATGGCAGCCAGCAGCGAGAAAATGATCAGAGAACAATACCTATCTGTTGTTGCTTCAGTTTGTCCACTTCAGCCTTTTGCTTGTCCACTTCAGTCTTCAGCTGTGCTGCTTGTTCTGCAACAACAGAGACAGTTCCTTTTGACATTGCTCTAGAGTTGCAAAGATGAATGGACAAACTGATCTCTTCACATTTTGCACTTACTGCTTCTGTAGACTGTTTACATATTTGTGCTCATCATCATATGTACATTGTATGTACTGGTGTTATTGTTGAATACATTGTGAATACATATTTCTAAAATTGTTATATTTTTGTTGAGTTTTTTTGAATATTTTGAATATTGCCCCGACAAATAACCCATATATAAAAAAAGATTAAAACTAATACAAACTAACGGTACATGCTCATTTCATGGAATTCTATGAAACCAGGCTGATATTTGATTAGTCATTATTAAATTAATCTCAAACTATTGTGATAATCGATGAATCAGTTTGAGTCATTTTTTATGATAAAACAGTTAAACTTGTGCAATGTCCGCTTGTTAAAGGTCCCTATGACATGGTGCTCTTTGGATGCTTTTATATAGACCTTAGTGGTCCTCTTAATACTGTATCTGAAGTCTCTTTTATATAGACCTTAGTGGTCCCCTAATACTGTATCTGAAGTCTCTTTCCGAAATTCAGCTTTGGTGCAGAAGTACAGCCACTAGAGCCAGTACAATGAGCTTTCCTTAGGATGTGCCATTTCTGTGTCTGAAGCTATTGAGGAGGAGAGTGGGAGGGGCAAGGTGGGTGGGGGGTGTGGCCTTGACCAACTGCCACTTTTCTTGTTTGAAAGCCATGATGTCTCTTTCTCATGGGTTGGCCAAATTCTCTGGGCGGGCAAAGCAGAGAAAGGGGTAACCTTGCTTGTTATGACCCCATAACAAGCAGATTCCCCAAACGGCTCATCTGAGCTTTCATTTTCCTCAAAGGCAGAGCAGAATACCCAGGGCTCGGTTTACACCTATCGCCATTTCTAGCCACTGGGGACCATAGACAGGCTGGGGAACTCATATTAATGTTAAAAAACCTCATAAATTGAAATTGTCATGCCATGGGACCTTTAAAATGTGAATATTTTCTAGTTTCTGCTCTCCTCTGGGACAATAAACTAAATATCTTTGACTTGTGGACAAACGAGACATTTGAGGATTTTTGGGGAAAACACTGATCCACATTTTTCACCATTTAGAGACTAAACAAATAATACATTTTTCCAGATGATAATAATCGGTAGTTATTTGCAGCCCTACTTTGCACAAACATAGAAAAATACATATTCCTCTCCTTTTGGATATCTCTGAACTGCTATGCACACAATCTAAAACAGTACATTACTGTACCTTGAGTCTGCAACAATCTCATGTCCTCCTTCAGTTGAACCAACGAGGCAGTTATCTCTCTCAGCGCGATGATGTCTGGAGGAGAAGCCGGCTGGCCTTCAGTACTTTCACTTTCTGAGACAGATCCGAGCAGCAGCCAGAGCATAAAACTCACAGAGATCTTCATTCTGTTGTATTGTGACTTTGTTTTCCTGTCAGGATGCGGCTTTATATAATCTAGTCGTTCCTGTTAATCAGTCAGGCTGTTCGATTTCAGGAAATGAGGGGCGACCAGTTTGGGAGGCTGATGACCTTATGTGATAAAGTTAGTGAATGGAATTTGGCCTGATGGTAAACAGATGGTCAGTTTGCGTATACGACTGAGTAAAGGTCCATCCTTTCTGTGTATAAAACACATGATTAACAGAGAGGTTCAGTTACTACATGCTACACTAATACACTAAGTATTATATTTCAATAATAATTTATAATTAATAAATAACCAGCTTTTCAAAAAGTGCAATTTTAAGCTCATTAAACTATAAAAAAATTGCTATAACAGTTTACTTCGCATGGCTCCCATTAACCTCCATGACACCTCTCTTCAACTTCACCTGACAACTCTTCTCCAAAACAAACAGCTCTGTGATAACAGCTCAGCCCATAGATTCACTCACTCAAAGCAGATAGTATGCATCAAATAAAAACAGGACACGTAATTTCACTGTGTGTAGTGTTAACTACGCGCTAACTAACCGTGTGTTGTGAACCGCGTGTAGTAATAAAAAACTGTGTCTCAAAGACCCGGGCAACAGCCGGACTTTGAGAATCGACGCGAGAGGTGAAGAACAGGACAGAGATACATATATAAATGCTCTTTGCCTGCCATATGCCAAAGCTCCGTAAATCCATCACTACGGTGGCCGAAGGGTCACAACACATACAAACGCCACAACAACTACATATTCAGAAAACAAATCCGTCAATTTCACATCACGTGACGCTGCAAATATTCACAGCACGGAAAATAGGGAAACAAACCGCAAGCTGCAAAGACGACAACGGAAATGTTTCCGGGGGACCATAATCAGTGACGGACCCGCATCCATCCGGTTGTCTTCACGCTATCTGAATGTGCGCTTTTGTTGTCTATGGCTACAAGAAGACGAGGTAAGTGTTTCTCTTTTATTATGACAGACTTGTTGATGTGCTCTGATACCAAAGTGGTTTTGTGTGTTTTCAACATATTAGTTAGTGTCCCCATAACATATTAGTCCACGCAGATAATTGTTAAACATTCTGCCAACGTTGTTAGCTGGAAACTAGCTGGCAGGGTGAAATTTGCCGTTGCTATAAATAGTCGGGATTTATAAAGAATTTCCAACCGTAAAAATGTTCCCAGTTTTCCGTAACCTTTTGACCCGCACGTGAGATCGTGTGTAATCATCCCAGGGTTTGTTGACTGCATTTTAGTGAACTCCGGGTATGCCCGTTTCCGAACCTAACCCAGTTTTGTTTTCCTGAACCCAACAATCCCGTTCTTGCTAAACCGATCCAGAGCGTCGGTGCGCCGGCGAAGGCTGCCAGCAACGGGGAGAGCAGGGGATCCTCCCACACCGTGCAGTGGTTGAAATGCGTTTTTTGCGTAATTGAGCTAAATCTGTTACATTACATTATTAAGTTTGTGTAACAAAATATGAAACAAGACAAACATTTTAAGACTTCCAAACAGGATTTTGTTTTTCGACGTTCTACCTCTGTTAGAGCACATCGATCTCACAATCACTGAATCGGGTTTTTTACCCATTTTTCCTTTTGTGATTGGTGATCAAGGGCTCCTTTCAAGGCTGGAATATTCACTGATTTATTAACATGGACCTTATTAGGACAAATATGGGACGACCCTGAGAGGCGTGAGGCTCGTGCAGGACCGCATAAGGTAACGCACGTCCGTATTATAAAAAAAAAAAGGGGGCGGAGTGGTAAAAGAGAAGAGGGCATGAGCGGGTGTGTTGGATAAATCAGAATATTGATTTTGCGACTTTTGTGCACGAAACCTTTCAGAATAGAATCTACACACAGTTTTATAAATGAGGCCCCTGGATTCCTTCTTGATGGTGGTAGGACAAACAGAAACCAAACTAATATGGGCCCCAACGTTGAACATCTCTGAACTCTTGTAATCAAAGAACAATTGAGCCTCATAGAACTGAAAAGGGTTTCTTTTATGTGCCCACTTTCTGTCTAATGACTCAATGAGGTGGAAAAATCATTACATGGCTCCCTTTTCAGCACCATACAGCCCCCCTCTGCGCAACGTCCTCGCTTCTATAAGAGACTAGCAGTCTTTTAATTATAAAAACTGCATCTCAGGGTACTGCGGTCAGACTGGCAGCTGCACCTTATGACCTTCATGAGCTTATCAGGAGCAGGAGATAATGTTGTCTTAATTGGCACAAATCCCACGCCACACCTGTGCCATCCCCACTCCATAGGACAAAGTCCATCTGTAAGATAAAATGCACTTTATTAACCTCCAAGCAGGAGATATTGATATTGTGACAGCAGCAAGTACAGATATACAAGATAATGTAATGGGGAGAGAAAAAAGTAAGAAAACCATAAGCATAGAAAAAATGATAATGTTCTTTGTGTCCCTGTTTGAGGGGCTTAATAACCCGGTTAATAACGAGAACTTTACACTTCTCTCTGACGCGTAAAATTCACTGCAAGAGCCAGAAAAAACAAAACAAAATAAGATTTTGCCTGCAAAACGTGATGTGAAAAATATTTTTTCTAGATTAATACATAGATTTGTCCTAGTCCTATATCCTAGACCAGTCTAGCATGTCCTAGTCCTATATCCTAGACCAGTCTAGCATGTCCTAGTTCTATATCTTAGGCCAGTCAACTTCAAAATAAAATTTGGCTCCTGCAGTAACAACTCAAAAAAGTTTTGGGGTAACTGTAAAACGATAAAGAATAAGAACACCTCCTCCCAAGGAGGAGACACCCTTCACCCAAACTGTAGACCCATATCTATCTTACCCTGTTCCTTTTGAAAGTCAATAAACAGATTACCAACCATCTCGATTCCCTTTGTGTCCTTTCCCGCGCAATCTGGCTTCTATGCTGGTCATGGCTGTACCACAGCTACCCTTGAGGTCATAAACGACATAACTGCCACCATTGACAAAAGCACGCTTACTGTGCACCCATCTACATTGATGGACAGCCCCTTCTGTTTTAGTAACAAAACTCTGTTTCAGCACCATGGACAGTCCCCTCTGTTTTAGTAACAAAACTCTGTTTCAGCACAATGGACAGCCCCCTCTGTGTTAGTAACACAACTCCGTTTCATCACCATGGACAGTCCCACTCTGTGTTAGTAACACAACTCTGTTTCAGCACCATGGACAGCCCCCATCTGTTTTAATAAAAAACTCAGTTTCAGCACCATGGACAGTCCCCCCGTCTGTTTTAGTAACAAAAGTCTGTTTCAGCACCATGGACAGCCCCCTCTGTTTTAGTAAAAAAACTCAGTTTCAGCACCATGGACAGTCCCCTCTGTTTTAGTAACAAAACTCTGTTTCAGCACCACAGACAGCGCCATCTATAAACTCTCCTACGTGTGTGTTCTAGTGTCAATCACTGGTCTTAAATCCTCCAAGGTGAAATTGTCTCATATAAGCTGCCTTTTAATCCTGAGGGCTTCCAGGGATTTAAACAATCACTCATTGTTGTTCCAAAGATACCTTTCTGAAGCAAAGCAGAACATTCATTACCTTAAAAAGAAAAAGAAAGGCAGAATCACACATCTAAATATGTTGTAAGATTTGAATAGAGCTTTATATTTCACTGCTTACAACTGAAGGAATTATTCAATCCTAAAATGACTTTTTATGGCTCTTTGTTAAATATTCTGTATGTGTGTGCAGCGGGTATACTTCATGGATGTATTACGAGAACAGTATACATGTACAAACTTAAATAATATTACATCCATACTGATAAGAACTACCATAGAGAATGAATGGGAAACGTTAAGGTAGTTAATCTCTACTTTTCCTGTGATATAGTTCCAAACTGGATGGAAACATTGGTTTATTATATTGTCGAACGCATCAATAAAGCAATTTTTTAACGTTAGAAAGATATAAACAGTAGAGCAGAGTGCATTCATGTGATGTATACTGTGGCCTCACAGCAAAGGTACGGGTTCGAACCCTGGTCGTCCCGGTCTTTCTGTATGAAGTTGGTTTGTTCTCCAAGTGTTTGCGTGGGGTGTGTCAGGATGCTCCGTTTCCCCACCACTAAAAAACGCTGCTTTGGATAACAGCTTCAGCTAAATGACATGTGATGCAATGCAAAACAACAGCATTTTCTGATCATCCAAAAGTAGTTACAGGATATTTGGATATTTATGAACGGATTAGTTTTAATAAAGAAGATAAATATAAGTAAACACAATGTTAAATACACTTTGGTGAAAAATGAATCACATGTAATGAATCAGAGTTGGATATCGTCACCTTCCTAAAATAATTGCCTAAGTCATTTTTTAACAAAAATTAGTTTGTTGCCTAAATCATCTCCTCATGGTGCAGGCCACCTCTGGTAAAATTGCCTAAAGTTGAACAGGTCATGTGATTCTACACCTTTTAGTATAA
>NC_053127.1:2126986-2196986 GCF_010015445.1 Perca fluviatilis
ATAGAGCCAGCATATCTCCACCAGACTCCATGTAAATAATCAGGTCTTTTAGCGTGTATAGAGCCAGCATATCTCCACCAGACTCCATGTAAATAATCAGGTCTTTTAGCGTGTATAGAGCCAGCATATCTCCACCAGACTCCATGTAAATAATCAGGACTTTTAGCGTGTATAGAGCCAGCATATTTCCACCAGACTCCATGTAAATAATCAGGACTTTTAGTGTGTTTAGAGCCAGCATATCTCCACCAGACTCCATGTAAATAATCAGGACTTTTAGCGTGTATAGAGCCAGCATATCTCCACCAGACTCCATGTAAATAATCAGGACTTTTAGTGTGTTTAGAGCCAGCATATCTCCACCAGACTCCATGTAAATAATCAGGACTTTTAGCGTGTATAGAGCCAGCATATCTCCACATGTAAATTGGTGAATTAAGGGTTTATTTCAACCAAACCAGATTTATTTTCAACCAACTTTTGGTAGTTTTATTTTGTTTCTGTCGACTTTGAATGAAGTGTGTTTTACGATGCTTAATTTACTGTTTATTCACAAGGAGTCTAGTGGGTTTAGCGAACACAATTCCACAGATGTTTTAGTGTTTAAAAAGCATCTTACTCTTTAACTAAAAAGGTAAGCAGCACTTTAGTGAAGGTAAATACAAGCTGCACACGCACTATTAACTTACATTGTAGCTTGTTCTCTCGCTTAATACTGGACCAATGTTGAAGACGGTTGTTCCCATCAGACACTTAGACACTTAAACATGGGAACATAGTGGGTATATGGGTACATTTAAATATCGTACCAGTGTCAGATTTGATCATTAATTAATAAAACATCCGATACTGTAGACACACAAAACATCCTTCCTACAGGGAGCGCGTCACACTCAATTCGTCTGTCTTAGTTTGCATGCTAACGATGCTAACGATGCTAAGAACAATATGTTTTACATCAACGTTTTAGTGGAGAACAAGTTATGGGATGGGAGCAGAGTTGGGTGACGCGGACTACTTCTCTGTTAATCAGAGATTCTCCTGTTTCACTTTTACAGATAGTACACATGCGTCAGTTATAAGAGGATGGAAGCCATAACATATTACTGCTATCATTTATACACCATAGAAAAATACTTCTGGGAACAAAAACTTTAGCTTCACTTTTAGGGTTTTACTGTTACGATAAGAGTCGTCTGCAGGCAGCATGTTCTTAAATAGATTGATCCAGTGTGTGTGTCGCGTCTGTGTGTGTGTGTGTGTGCGGCGTCTGTCTGTGTGTGTGTGTGTGTGTGTGTGTGTGTGTGGAAAGACGTTCATCCAGAGGTTTCTTAAAGGTGCAGTCCGTCAGTCTTCAGTGAAACCCTCTCGTCCGTCTGGGTCCCAGATGAGAAGATGGGGGTCCAGACGAGTTGAAACTTGAAGGTACTTTCAACGTTCAGAATGTAACTAAGTACATTTACTCCCTTAACGTTCAGAATGTAACTAAGTACATTTACTCTCCTTAACATTCATAATGTAACTAAGTACATATAATTCCCTTAACATTCAGAATGTAACTAAGTACATTTACTCCCTTAACATTCAGAATGTAACTAAGTACATTTACTCCTGTACTGTTCTTAACTGTACCACGTTTCTGACTGAGACGGGTATGTGTGAACAGCAGGCACATCTATCAGTGTGTGTGTATGTGTGTGTGTATGTGTGTGTCTGTGTTTGTGTGTGTGTGTGTGTGTGTGTGTGTGTGTGTGTGTGTGTGTAACATGAAATATTTAAAGTGAGCGGCACAGCGTTCCTTTTGTTTCGGCAGTGAAAATGAAGTGTTCTATTGTTTACGTGTTTGTGTGTGTGTGTTTGTGTGTGCATGTGTGTGTGTACGCCGCGTATGCGTGCGCGTGTGCATGCGTGCGTGTGTGTGTGTGTGTACAACATGAAATATTTAAAGTGAGTGGCACAGCGTTTCTTTTGTTTTGGCAGTGAAAATGAAGTGTTCATGCATCTACCTATTGTTTACGTGTTTGTGTGTGTGTGTGTTTGTGTGCATGTGTGTGTGCGTGCATGTGTGTGTGTGTGTGTGTGTGTGTGTGTGTGTGTGTGTGTGTGTGTATGTGCACACTTTTGCTCCTGTATTTCCCGGTTGTCAGTGTTTGGGTAACCCTCCAGCCGCCTGGGTGCAGTTGAGCTTCCTGAACCCAGGCAGGGTGACTCGTCCGTGGGTGTAGATGTCCCGGTCGGAGCCCTGGTTCATCCGTTTGACCAGGTTCTTCGCACAGCAGAGGGTGGTGTGGCGCCGAGCGCGCAGGCCGCGTCGTAGAAGCGCTGGTAGTAATGGCAGAGCTCCGTCTTCCTGCGGGACGGCAGGAACTCGCACATTACGCACCATGTCACACAGCGACATCATCAGGACCGTTCCTGGGCGGGACACAAAGGAGAGAACACGGTATATACAGTGCCTTGCGAAAGTATTCGGCCCCCTTGAACGTTTCGACCTTTTGCCACATTTCAGGCCTCAAACATAAAGATATAAAACTGTAATTTTGTGTGAAGAATCAACAACAAGTGGGTCCCAATTATGAAGTGGAACGAAATTCATTGGCTATTTCAAACGTTTTTAACAAATAAAAACTGAAAAAGTGGGCGGGCAAAATTATTCAGCCCCTTTACTTTCAGTGCAGCAAACTCTCTCCAGAAGTTCAGTGAGGATCTCTGAATGATCCAATGTTGACCTAAATGACTAATGATGATAAATAGAATCCAGCTGTGTGTAATCAAGTCTCCGTATAAATGCACCTGCTCTGTGATAGTCTCAGAGGTCCGTTTAAAGCGCAGAGAGCATCATGAAGAACAAGGAACACACCAGGCAGGTCCGAGATACTGTTGTGGAGATGTTTAAAGCCGGATTTGGATACAAAAAGATTTCCCAAGCTTTAAACATCCCAAGGAGCACTGTGCAAGCGATAATATTGAAATGGAAGGAGTATCAGACCACTACAAATCCACGAAGACCCGGCCGTCCCTCTAAACTTTCAGCTCATACAATGAGAAGACTGAATAGAGATGCAGCCAAGAGGCCCATGATCACTCTGGATGAACTGCAGAGATCTACAGCTGAGGTGGGAGACTCTGTCCATAGGACAACAATCAGTCGTATACTGCACAAATCTGGCCTTTATGGAAGAGTGGCAAGAAGAAAGCCATTTCTTAAAGATATCCATAAAAAGTGTCGTTTTAAAGTTTGCCAAAAGCCACCTGGGAGACACACCAAACATGTGGAAGAAGGTGCTGTGGTCAGATGAAACCAAAATCGAACTTTTTGGCAACAATGCAAAACGTTATGTTTGGCGTAAAAGCAACACAGCTCATCACCCTGAACACATCATCCCCACTGTCAAACATGGTGGTGGCAGCATCATGGTTTGGGCCTGCTTTTCTTCAGCAGGGACAGGGAAGATGGTTAAAATAATGGGAAGATGGATGGAGCCAAATACAGGACCATTCTGGAAGAAAACCTGATTCTGGTCTGCAAAAGACCTGAGACTGGGACGGAGATCTGTCTTCCAACAAGACAATGATCCAAAACATAAAGCAAAATCTACAATGGAATGGTTCACAAATAAACATATCCAGGTGTTAGAATGGCCAAGTCAAAGTCCAGACCTGAATCCAATCGAGAATCTGTGGAAAGAACTGAAAACTGCTGTTCACAAACGCTCTCCATCCAACCTCACTGAGCTCGAGCTGTTTTGCAAGGAGGAATGGGCAAAAATGTCAGTCTCTCGATGTGCAAAACTGATAGAGACATACCCCCAGCCACTTACAGCTGTAATCGCAGCAAAAGGTGGCGCTACAAAGTATTAACTTAAGGGGGCTGAATAATTTTGCACCGCCCAATAATATTTGCAGTTTTTATTTGTTTAAAAAGGTTTGAAATATTCAATAAATTTCGTTCCACTTCATGATTGTGTCCCACTTGCTGTTGATTCTTCACAAAATTTTAAAGTTTTATATCTTCATGTTTGAGGCCTGAAATGTGGCAAAAGGTCGAAAAGTTCAAAGGGCGAATACTTTCGCAAGGCACTGTAGTAGACCTGTTCCAGTTTGGAAAGTAATATGACGTGAGCAAAGTTTGATGCTTTTTTTGAATGTCTTTGTAATTTTTCCAACGTATTTGTAAGTATTTTTAGTATATTATAAGTATTTTTTAACATTTTTTTCTGCTTTTTTAAAAATGTTTTTGGCCCTTTCTTCTCCCTTCTTTGCTCTCTACTAACAGTACGACTCAGTGTCCAAAATGAGCACCATCTATCAGCCAAATGCTGGTAAAATATGCAAGGGGCTGTGTGTATTCATGTCCTAGTAATGCTTTTTACTAGAATAGAATATAATAGAATAGAAAAGAATAGAAGATAAAAGAATAGAATATACTCTATTGTCCCCTAGGGGACATTTGTCATGGACTCAAGAGTGTGGTGCGTAGTAGTAGCTGCCATTACAGACAATAAATACAGAAAAATACAAATAACAGCTAAAATTGCACACATAGGCTACATACACACAGAAATAAAAAATGAAATAAAAATACCGAACACTTCTCAGGCCTAGCCGATCTATTACAAATCGTACAAATCTATTTAAAATTTTGATTTAAAATGTTGATGGAAACTGGTAAGTAGGAGTATTTGAAATGGTTCAGTTTAGTTTTAGGGATTCTATACATTCTGCCAGAGAGAAGGAGCTTGTATTGCTTTCAAAGGATGTGGGACGCGGTCCAACAATACTCTCCACGCCTGCCTAAGCACAGACCGGCCCCATAGATGGACTGAAGGGAGCGCTGAAGGGAGCGCTCATCAGTCCTCCCCATCACCTTCATAGCAGTCTGTACCAGGCGCTGCAACTTTGATTTGGACTGTGTGGAGAGATTGCCGAACCACGGCGCCATCCCATACCGGATATCACTCTCTATCACTGTCTGATAAAATAAAAACATGATGTTCTGGCTGACACCAAACACTCTTAGTCTGCGTAGGAAATACAGTCTTTGCTGTAAATGGGAAGATACATAATCTACGTGGTCACTCCAGCTTAAAAGGTTATCCAGGTGGATACCCAGATACCTATGAGAAGTGACCTGTTTGATAGCCTCCATATGATACCCAGATACCTATGAGAAGTGACCTGTTTGATAGCCTCCATATGATACCCAGATACCTATGAGAAGTGACCTGTTTGATAGCCTCCATATGATACCCAGATACCTATGAGAAGTGACTTGTTTGATATCCTCCATATGATACCCAGATACCTATGAGAAGTGACCTGTTTGATATCCTCCCTATGATACCCAGATACCTATGAGAAGTGACCTGTTTGATATCCTCCCTATGATACCCAGATACCTATAAGAAGTGACCTGTTTGATATCCTCCCTATGATACCCAGATACCTATAAGAAGTGACCTGTTTGATATCCTCCCTATGATACCCAGATACCTATAAGAAGTGACCTGTTTGATATCCTCCCTATGATACCCAGATACCTATAAGAAGTGACCTGTTTGATATCCTCCCTATGATGCCCAGATACCTATAAGAAGTGACCTGTTCTATATCCTCCCTATGATACCCAGATACCTATAAGAAGTGACCTGTTTGATATCCTCCCTATGATGCCCAGATACCTATAAGAAGTGACCTGTTTGATATCCTCCCTATGAATGGACATAGGTGTGTTATCCCCCACAGACCGAGGGTCAAACACCATCTCCTCAGTTTTTTATTGTTAATGTTGAGATGGTTCTTGTCACACCACAGAACAAAATTGTTAACCTCCTGAAGTACGGTGATGGATCTGAGTTCTGTTGAAGCAGACTAAGAATGGCAGTGTTGCCCGGAGACTATTAGTACAGTCGTTAGTATAAAGGGTGAACAGGACCGGTGAACTTAGACACCCTGAGGTAGATTCGAAAGTGAGTCGTTAATCCTAACATTTTGTGTTCTATCAGTTAAAAAACTATTTAATAGTAGAAGGATTAACATTCATCTGAGTCATTTTCTGTAAGAGCAGATGAGGCCGTAATGTATTAAAAGCAGAACTGAAATCAATGAACAAAATGCGCATATTCTCAGATCCTCCAGTTGCTTAAGAGTTAGGTGGGTGATGCTATTAATTGCATCGTCTGTACTCCTCCCCTGCCTGTAAGCAAACTGGCGTGGATCTAGTTCAGTATTGACTTCAGATTTCAGTATGGATACCATGTATTTTTCAAAACGCGTTATGACAACAGACGTTAAAGCCACCGGTCTGTAATCATTGTTTTCTGTAGGACAGGGTTTCTTTGGAATGGGAACAACGGTAGATTTTTTTTCCAGAGAGCAGGGACCAGATGGGAATCTACAGACCTCTGAAACACAGGGCACCATGCAGGGTTAACTCTGCAGCAAAGGTCTTAATGAGTAAAGCAGATATGCCATCCGGGCCTGCAGATTTCTTTCTACATACATGGCTGAAAACATGACTGAATTTTAAGGGGATCAACTAGTAACCTAGAGCAGGGGTCAGTTGTAAATGACTGTAGTACATTATTACATTCCAAAGAGTAGTCCTGTGTATCAAACAGCAGAAAGAAATCATTAAATTCATCTCTTTACTCTGCTCGTCATATGTTGTGAGGCCCTTTTCTATGTGTTGTCATATTTGTAATAAATTTCATGGAGACCCAAAGTTTTTTTATAGTCAATAGAGGCAACATCCCTTAATGACTGATTAAGCTCCCTTTGAACTGATTTCAACCCCATCCTATCATGATTACTAAAAGCCATTTTTTTCCGCTTGATACAGTCCTTTAACTCTCTGGTGATGTATGGCTTGTTGTTAGGGTAGATTGTAATAACCTTCCTGGTGGCCACACAACCCTCACAGAATTTAATATAATCCGTAATAGTGTCAGTGGCCTCATCAATACCCAAACCATGGAAAATGAGAAATGAGCCCTTTCAGTGTCTCTATACTGTCTTTAGACCATACAGTCACTGTCTTAGTTAGTGGTTTACTGCTTGTAAACTACTGTATTATATGTAGGTATTAGATGGAGTGTATTATGGTCAGAGTTTGACAAAGGGGGCTTTGACGGCCCTGTATGCATGTCTTATGTTACCGTAACATTTTTCCAACACTCTATTGTCTCGGGTGCCACACTTGACGTATTGTTCGAATCCAGGAAGAGAAAGTTCCAATTTACAGTGGTTAAACTCTCCAAGAATAAAGACCGGGGCTCCCGGAGTGCGTTGCAGGTGGTGGTGGACGCAGCCTGCAACACCGAGCTGCACGCTCGGCGGCATACCCGCTGAGTGGCACATATCGTTGAGCAAATAGTGCAGAAAAAGCAAGGATTCCTGTTGGTTTGCATCAATGCTATATTATTTTATTACGTGCACTTTCAGCTTAATTGATTTTGCGAGTATATTTTCAGCTGTCTGGGCTTACTTACAAAAAAACAGCTCAAACATCCCCTCAACTTGAATTATTTAACAAAAGCAAAGAAGAAAAAGTGTCTGACTGATACTGAACCGGACTTATCATAAACAATGATGGGCTCCGGGTTTTTCAGCACCATGGACAGCTCACCGGGCGGGCGTGAGATTTCACCTGAGACCTTTTAGAAATCCACCCTTCTGTGTTTGAGTGCTGAGAATTCCCTGATAAGTTCATCTTTGTCCAGCGATTTTGTCACCTCGTGCTCAATTGAAACCGGCGAGAGTTGAGCCTCCTGGAGCATTGTTGACCTCAGGTGTGCTTTATCGACGATTTTAAAATCAACAAGACCATAATTAAAAAATGAACATCATTCTGTGTTGCAGAAGACTTAAAACAAGCGATTGTGTTTTTATTAGCTTGCTGCGAGAGAAAATCCTGAGTCGGAGAGCAATGCTGAGGTGTGGATACAGTTCAACTAAATTGTTTCTGTAAATGAAGCTCAGAATCTGCAGGCCAGTGGTTTCTTTTGCTGGCACGGCAGTGATAGAAGCCGGAGTCGGGTAGGGCTTTAACACCACGGGCCAGGGCCGGGTTAGGGCTGGAGTTTTTGGCCCGTGCAGGGCTCTACAAGGATCCACACCCGACCTACACCCCACCAGATGGCTGGTTTAAGGACCAGGGTAACTAAGTCTGAATGGACTTGAAAGTATTGTGTTTTACTAAAGAAGGTCTACCTACCTATAGGCTACCTGAATTTTTGAAATGTACTATATTTCTAAATATGCTATTGCTACACTTAATGGCAAAAATTGCACTGGTCTGCTGGACTTGGTTGAACAAAATAAACAATATTTTGTTGCTTAAGCTTATGTATTTAGTCATTCAATGGTATACTAAAAATCCATGTGAAAAAAAATTACTTCTCACTGTTCTCAGGTCAAATATTTATGCAATTAAAATGCGAAATTCTCGATTAATTAATTACAAAGCCTGTAATTAATTAGATTAATTTTTTAATCGAGTCCGGCCCTAGTTCTTACATGACTAGGTAAACTATTCCAGAGGTTTGGAGCAGCCAATGAAAAGGCTCGGTCACCTTTGGTTTTTTAACCTGGATCTGGGCACATCGAGGAGCATCTGATTGGACGACCTCAGTGTTGCCAGCAGTTTGAGTTGAAGACAGATAATCTATTAGCATCCTGTGACGGGGTTTCGGCAGTCGCTGGTAGGGTTACAGATGCTGGACCAAAGAAAGAGGTCACTTTTGGTAGACTGAATCTCTTTTGGTAGACTACGTCTCAGTCCAATGAGACTACACTAAAATCCCTCAGATCGGTCTATCATCAAGCATTAAAAGTGCTTGATAGAAAAGCCCTTTCACATCATTGCAATATTCTCAGTAAAATATTAAGATTTGATTCCCTAATTAGATATACAAACTTAGGAACCATTTTTAAAATTGTTAATAATATTGCTCCACCCTCAATGAAAAAAATGTGTAGATCTTTATTCTGAACATAACGAACAGAACATCGCGCTCCTCTGCTCACAGTTGTGCTATCCTGAAAAGATCCTCTGCCTTTGCACAGACAGCCTTTTTCATTTAAAACCATTAAACAATGGAATCAACTCCCCGGCAGTCTAAAGTTGTCTGTAGATTTGAATAATTTCTCTCGGAACTTAAAGAAATACATCCTCGATAACCAGCTATGTGAGCATCAGCACACTTAAAAGTTTACAAATGTAATATTGAGGTAAATGTTTTTGACTATGTTGTATAGATTTTAGGCTGTGATGGTTTTTGATTTGGTTTGTTATCTGATTGGTGTAATCTTGCATGTATTTCTTATTACTATTGACAGTTATTTGTAATATGTTTTAATATTATGTGCACCTGCCCGGGGGACTGCAGATGGAAATTAGCATTAGCTAACTCTGGTACAAAACATATTTTCGCAAGATTAATGTATTTTGTACATTGTCCCTGACAAATAAACTAATAAAAAAATAAATAAATAAATAAAGCTTTTCTTTTGTTGTCTGATATTTTTCGTTTTTCAGCACCACTGGCATATGTTACGTACTTTACCTCTTAAAATTCTTTTCTTCAAAATAACATTTTAACCTAACGGCAAAAAGGCAAAGGTATAAACAAATAAACTACCGGTATTATACTTCACATCGCTTAAGCCGTTCAGCGGTAAAACATCGCCATGGTAACTGTGGAAAGTTTGGCACATCCTTAAAAGCTGCCAGACAATCAGTACCAGTAATAATCCTTGTGCAAATAATGCCATGGTGCTCCTCTAAAGACGAATAAAAACAAAACATAAATAAAAACAAAACAGCAGCCCCTGAGCACGAACCGGTCGCCAGCAGAGCAGCTAACCAAGCTCTGGGGAGCTTATTCCCCCGAGTCCTTGTATATTTTAGGGTGGCACCTAAATCATGGTTGCAGCTTTGTCGTGCTACACCCTTCTGCGGCACCTGCTACACCCTGCTACGTCCTGCTACGTCCTGCTACGTCCTGCTACACCCTGCTACATCCTGCTACGTCCTGCTACACCCTGCTACGTCCTGCTACGTCCTGCTACATCCTGCTACACCCTACTACACCCTGCTACGTCCTGCTACGTCCTGCTACACCCTACTACGTCCTGCTACACCCGCTACGTCCTGCTACACCCTGCTACGCCCTGCTACGCCCTGCTACACCCTGCTACATCCTGCTACGCCCTGCTACGTCCTGCTACATCCTGCTACACCCTGCTACGTCCTGCTACACCCTGCTACACCCTGCTACGTCCTGCTACGTCCTGCTACACCCTGCTACGTCCTGCTACATCCTGCTACGTCCTGCTACACCCTGCTACGTCCTGCTACGTCCTGCTACGTCCTGCTACACCCTGCTACATCCTGCTACGTCCTGCTACACCCTGCTACACCCTGCTACACCCTGCTACGTCCTGCTACACCCTGCTACGCCCTGCCCTGCTACACCTTACTAGCTTTGCTATGCCCTGCTAAACCCTACTACGCCCTGCTACACCCGCTACGTCCTGCTACATCCTGCTACGTCCTGCTACACCCTGCTACGTCCTGCTACATGCCTGCTACATCCTGCTACACCCTGCTACGTCCTGCTACACCCTGCTATGTCCTGCTACACCCTGCTACGTCCTGCTACATCCTGCTACACCCTGCTACGTCCTGCTATGTCCTGCTACACCCTGCTACACCCTGCTACGTCCTGCTACACCCTGCTACGTCCTGCTACACCCTGCTACACCCTGCTATGTCCTGCTACACCCTGTCATGCCCTGCTATGCCATGAACTACTACAACTACTATTTCTAGTTAAAGTTCCATTCTTTATTTTAACTATTATTGCCACTCTTCATCACAACCCCAAAGTTGTTTTCTTCAGAAAATCCTTAGGTCTTTGATTTCATGTTATGCTATTATAATAAAGCAACTATAACGTGACAGAGGACTCTTAACACCCACAACAAGACACACACACACACACACACACACAGTCGCACGTTATACCCATTTTATGATGTTGTGGGGGACCAATGACTGGCAGCACCCTTTCTGAGGTCAGGAGACATGATTTTAACTGCAAACATTATCATATTTAATGTGAACACAAAAATGATTAAAATATATTTAAAACCTCAATCTTGTACACACACACACACACACACAGAAACACACACACAGACAAACACAAACACATTTGTCGGATAGACTTTTTTGTCGCTTTTTCAAAAACAAAAAATTGCTTTTTTCAAAAATGTATGAGTTTATAATTTTTTTTGCGTTTATTTTCTCCTGTTGTGTGCTTCATATTAGAAAGTGAGACTTAACCGTCCAATGTCCAGAGAATCTCATGTGGACATCGTACAGAGTTGAAATGTTACAACAGCTTAACATTCTCTGTTTCTTTATACTGCTATGATGTTGGATTTGATTATCTACTTTCAATAAGTTAATGTTGAAACAAGAAGAATAAACGCTCACTGATGTAATTGCAATCATTTATGTTTATTATTTGATTAAAATAACAGAAACGAGAGAATCAGAAACATTAATCACTTTATATTTGAAGGAAAATAGATTCCTGTCAACAATTATTACTTATTTGGATGCAGATGGAATCAGTTTAAATCTATGAAGTGCTATGAAGACTTGTTTAAGACAACAAAAGCCTGTGTGACTATCACAGAGCTGCTGTTTCTGTCTCACATGGGGAACAGCAGGTGCCCACTGAAGGTGGTGTAGTGATTTCCATTGTCAAACGCCAAAGCCTTAAACACCAGAAGCACAGACACAACGCGTCTCCCACCTCTAGCAAAAGCGTAACGCCATTAGAAGAACTCATAAAACCCTCCGCCTGATTCTGGTATACAGTGAAAACATTCTCTGAGTTCTTGACCAACGTAGCTCCTGAACCGTGGCTGCCGTCTCTGGCATTCCGATCGACCACTGAAAGTTGTACGCTCCTCTCACCGGGCAGTGAACGCACCTGTTGGACGTTCGTTTTTGTCATTTTAAAATGGAAAATGAAAAAATATTTGAACAGCAACATAGCAGTGAAATATATTAGGGATGCACAATATATCAAATCTCTGAAACTGGTCCAGTATTAAACCAGAACCGAGCTGTAATGTAACCCTACAGGACTAATGTTCAGCAGCAGTTAGAGTCCACTAAAAGTTCTGTTGTTGCTGCGACAGAGTGTCTGACAACATTATGGGATGGATCCCTGCAGAGATAGACCTTTATGTTAAGAGACACTGTTTATTTACATGTTTTGCAAAAGGAGAAATCCATTACTTTTAGAAATTTCGGAGTTACCCTTGTGCGTACAACTTATCATAGAAACTTGATTCATACAGACCATGTCTACATCGCTAAATATTAGAATTCTGCCAAAATGTTGATGTCAGGGTATCCCTAAAATGTATTGTTAGAATATCAGAGCTACCTGTGTTTGAGTTGTAGGCATTCTGCGATGTTGGTGGGGACGTGTTTGGAGATCAGGTAGGGGGTCGGGGGACGGGTCCTAAAGTTGTGTCAGCTACAACCGCCAGAGAGGCTGAGAATGCAACCTGTCGGACTGAGATAGAGAGAGGGAGAGAGAGTGATAGATAGAGAGAGAGAGACAGAGAAACCGAGAGAGAGAGAGACGGAGAAACAGAGAAAGAGAGAGAGCACAGAGAAACAGAGAGAGAGACGGAGAAACAGAGAGAGAGAGAGAGAGAGAGAGAAAGAGACAGAGAGAAAGAGAGAGAGACAGAGAAAAGAAAAGGAGAGGGAGAGACATATTTTTTTTAAACATCATCCAATCCGACCTGAGGCCCTTTGCTGCATGTCATTCCCCCCCTCTCTCTCTCTCTCTCATCAGTATTCAGCTGTCCTGTCAATTAAAGACCTAAAATACCCCAAAAAACAAATCAGCAAATATTAAACTGATCATTTTGGAGTCCTATGTAAACAAAGTGTTTGATTTACTACACTTCTAACAAGGTTTAGTATTTAGCAAGCGGACATGAGTTTAAAATAGAAACAGAATATTTAATAGGCTTTTGAGAATGTTACCGTTATGGAAGCCGGCAGCAAGAACAATGATCAGAGAACAATACCTAGCTGTTGTTGCTTCAGCTTGTCAACTTCAGTCTTCAACTTTTTCACTTCAGTCTTCAGGTTTGTTGCTTGTTCTGCAAAATCAGAGACAGTTCCTTTTGACATTGCTCTAGAGCTGCAAAGATTAATGGACAAACTGATCTCTCACATTTTGCACTTACTGCTGCGTCTTGTGTAGACTGTTTCCATATTTGTTCTCATCATCATATGTAAATTGTATGTACTGGTGTTATTGTTGAATACATTGTGAATACATATTTCTAAAATTATATATTTTTGTTGAGTTATTATGACACAATACTTTTTTTCTGACCTTTTTGAATATTGCCCACAACAAATAACCCATATTACAAAAGAAAAGAATAAAAACTAATAAAAACTAACGGTACATGCTCATTTCACGGAATTCTGTGAGACCAGGCTGATATTGGATTAATCATTATTAAATAAATCTCAAACTATTGTGATAATCGATGAATCAATTTGAGTCATTTTTTATAATAAAACAGGTAAACTTGTGTGATGTCAGCTTGTTAAATGTGAATATTTTCTAGTTTCTTCTCTCCTCTGGGACAGTAAACTAAATATCTTTGAGTTGTGGACAAAACAAGACATTTGAGGGACGTCATCTTGGTCTTTTTGGGGAAACACTGATCCACATTTTTCACCATTTAGAAACTAAACAAATAATACATCTGCCCGGAAAATAATCCACAGACTAATACCATGATAATAATCTGTAGCTAAGTAGTATGTTACTACTTTGCTCAATACATAGAAAAATACAGATTTCTCTCCTTTTGTATATCTCTGAACTGCTATGACACGATCTAAAACAGTTCATTACTGTACCTTGAGTCTGCAGCGTCATGTCTGCCTTCAGTTGAACCAACGAGGCGGTCATCTCTCTCAGCGCAGCGTAGATGTCTTGAGGATAAGACGGCTGGCATCCATTACTTTGAATTGGGGAGACAAAGCCGAGCAGCAGCCACAGGGTAAAACTCACAGAGATCTTCATTCTGTTGTAATATGACTTTGTTTTCCCGTCAGGATGCGGCTTTATATCATCTAGTCATTCCTGTTATTCAGTCAGGCTGTTTGATTTCAGGAAATGAGGGGCGACCAGTTCGGTCATGATGACCTTATGTGATAAAGTTAGTGAATGGAATTTGGCTGTTGGTCAGTTTACGTAGGTACTGAGTAAAGGTCCATCCTTTCTGTGTATAAAACAAATGGATAACTGAGAGGTTCAGTTGTTTTCTTCGAAAATACTCAGGTCTTTTGATTTCATGTTATGCTATTCTAATAAAGCACACACCTATAAAGAAGTTTTTAACGCGTTTAACTGACAGCACTAATCAGGATATATCCTTTAAAGCCCACTTAAAACAAACCTCGAGAACGGCCTTTTTTCGCCGCCTAACATTGCCAAAATTAGGAACATCCTGTCCCGCACGATGCTGTAAAACTAGTCCATGCATCCGTTACTTCCAGGCTGGACTACTGTAATTCCTTGCTATCAGGATGCTCAAATAAAACCCTTAAGACTCTCTAGGTGTGTTCTGACAAGAACTAAGAAAAGAGATCATATTTCTCCCGTATTAGCTTCTCTGCATTGGCTTCCTGTGAAATCTAGGATTGAATTTAAAGTGCTTCTCCTGACCTACAAAGCTCTAAATTGTCAAGCACCAAGAACCTAGCCTTTTGAATGGGAGTGCTAGGGGCACTACTATGATAGCATCAAAATCACTATTTTTAAACCACTAAGAAATCTCCACACAACATGAGACTTTACTCCAAGTATCACCAGTGGCTCTACACGTGAACTCAGGATTGAGAACATTGTTTGTGTACACAGAGTTTACTAAAAAGAAAGATTTTAAAAACTAATTTTAGCTGTTGTTGTTTTCACTCGCAGCAATCTTTAACAGTCAAAAATAACCGATCTCCGAAGCGGATGAACGGACTCCCTAGGAGGAAATGTCATTCTTATATGAGGCTCCTTTCTCAACTACAAGGTCCATATTGTTTTTCAATAACGACAAAACAACAAATTATCGGTGCATTTCTGCGGAACTAAGAACCTAGCTAGCATGCTCAATGGCAAAACACTGCTACAACACACAGAACTACTTCCATGTCCCTGCAGGTATTCCTCGCTAAGTGTGAAGTGCACCCTCGTTTAGAAGAAGTCTCCTGGCTAATCCTGCCCCCAGTACTGACTGAAGTTGGAGAAACAGCTAGCTAGCTATGTAGTCCTTACCTAGCTACTGAGCATGTAGTCTTACCTAGCTTCTCAGCATGTAGTCCTTACCTAGCTCTGAGCATGTAGTCCTTACCTAGCTACTGAGCATGTAGTCCTTACCTAGCTACTGAGCATGTAGTCTTACCTAGCTACTGAGCATGTAGTCTTACCTAGCTACTGAGCATGTAGTCCTTACCTAGCTACTGAGCATGTAGTCCTTACCTAGTTACTGAACATGTAGTCCTTACCTAGCTACTGAGCATGTAGTCCTTACGTAGTTACTGAGCATGTAGTCTTACCTAGCTACTGAGCATGTAGTTCTTACCTAGCTACTGAGCATGTAGTCTTACCTAGCTACTGAGCATGTAATCCTTACCTAGCTACTGAGCATGTAGTCTTACCTAGCTACTGAGCATGTGTGACTGACAACAAAGATGTTCCAGCAGTGGGAGGTCTCACTCTGTAGCTAAAACGGAGACCTGAACACAGGGTGAAAAGACGAGCTGCAGCAATGTGCAGTACAACAAATGGTTTTTTTGATAATTAAACCATGTAAACCTATTCTGGTACAATCTCAAATTAGAAATTATGAACCTGAAAATGAGTTAAATATGGGCGCTTTAATGGTTATACTATTGCTATACTATTCCCGTGCTCGGCCATGACAGGGGAGTTGCAGGTCACTCTGACATATGGCGATTTCATGCCGGTCAACGCTACAATTAAATGACAACATAAGTTATAGTGTTACAGTTCTCAAGGACGCCACCCGGCAGCTCTCTTTCTCCTTTCTCTCAACTTCTCCGCGGTGGTGCCGCCCCTACCAGCTCGCGGTGTGTAACGCGTCTGCGTCTATTCTCCCACATGTAGGAACCTGGTGAGTTAACCTGCAACATGTCAGCTGTTTGGACATTCTTCAGGCGTGTGCGCAGAAGATAACAAGTTGGCAACATGCAACACCTGCGAGGAGACAGCAGGGCGTGGAGGGACCACACCAAGAACCAGAATCACATTTCTCTTTAGTGTGATATTAGATGTGAGAAGAAGGAAATGGTTCTAGCGTTGCTCTTTAGATGTGTGTGGATGTCCCACACCAGGAGTCATTTATATAGTTATATTATATAGTGATCCATTATCTGTTCAACACATGTTCTATTAAAGAAAAGATAGAAAATAAATATTTGTGTGTGCTGTAAAGTGGTTAGAAAAAATGTAATCGATATCAGCTGGCCTAACTCAAAGAAAATCAGAAATGGCCTAGAAAGTTGTAATCGGTGCATCTCTATTTATTAATACCCAAAGGTAGATTTGGCTTACAGTAGGAGTTGAGTGGGTCAGCCTCCCTTTACAGACACACACACACTAACACACACACACACACACACAAACAACCATGGTTATTATAGTTTTGCATTTTCATTAGTTTTTATTTTTATTTCGTTTTGACTTTTGTTTTCAAATTCAGTTTAGTTTTAATTAGTTTTTAGAGCGGTTTTGCTAGTTTAGTTTATTTTTATTTTTGAAAATGCTTAGTTTTAGTTTAGTTTTTATTAGCTTTAGTCTTAATTTTAGTCTTTTTGTAATATGGGTTATTTATTGGGGGCAAGATTCAAAAAGGTCAGAAAAATGTATTGTGTAATAATAACTCAACAAAAATCATACAATTTTAGAAATATGTATTCACAATGTATTTAACAATAACACCAGTACTTAAAATGTACATATGATGATGAGCACAAATACATTATCTTACAAAAGTGAGTACACACCTAACATGTTTGTAAATATTTCATTATATATCTTTTAATGGGACAACACTGAAGAAATTAAACTGTGTACAGCTTGCATAACAGTGTTAATGTGCTGTCCTCTCAAAATAACTCAACACAGCCATTTATGTCTACACCTAGACATAAATGGCTGTGTTGAATTATTTGAGTATAATAGGTAGTACACCTATGTTAATTAAATACCCCCACATCATCACATACCCTTCACCATACCCCCCATCATCACATAGCCTTCACCATACCTAGAGATTAGCATGGTTTTATGTCAGTTAGCCTAATAGCTGTTTTGATTTGCATTGAGAGATGATCTTATGGAAAGTACCCCATGCCAATCTCTAGGTATGGTGAAGGGTATGTGATGATGTGGGGTATGGTGAAGGTATGTATGAAATGGGCGTAATGAGGTATGTGATGATGTGGGGGTATGGTGAAGGGTATGTGATGATGGGGGGTATGGTGAAGGGTATGTGATGATGTGGGGGTATGGTGAAGGGTATGTGATGATGTGGGGTATGGTGAAGGGTATGTGATGATGTGGGGGTATGGTGAAGGGTAGTTGATGATGTGGGGGTATGGTGAAGGGTATGTGATGATGTTGGGGGGGCTATTTTAATTCTAAAGGCCAAAGGGAACTTTATCAGGAATCATAGTATTCTGGATCCATGTAATAACTGGCCTTTAAAAATAACCATCTGCCTGCCTCTATGGGAATTTAACATAGGGGTGGACTGACTTTAGTTGCCAGCAGTTTAGACATTAATGGCTGTGTGTTGAGTTATTTTGAGGGGACAGCACATTTACACTGTTATACAAGCTGGACACTTAATTCTTCATTGTAGCAAAGTGTCATTTCTTCAGTGTTGTCCCATTAAAAGATATAATGAAATATTAACTAAAATGTAAAAAACACTTTTGTGAGATACTGTATGTAAACAGTCTACACAAGACGCAGCAGTAAGTGCAAAAATGTGTTAGTAACTGTGCCAGGAAAAAACCTAAATAGCCAACAGACTAAAGAAGACAGACATCAACAGGTGTTTTGAACTTTGGTTTGAGCGAAGTGATGAACTTTTTGAAGTCAATTGACTCACACAGTTGTGTAGACATCCCAGTATCAACACATATTAACCCACGCTTCCTCACGCTTTTAGTGTTCCTGCGTATTTACTAACCAGCAGCTATCTGGTCACCGGTGAAAGCCCTCCTGTAGTGTTCTCTGTCCTGCGGTTGTCTCTGTCATGCTGCCTGGCCCTGGCCCCATACATCCATGCCCTGTACCAGGGTTATAGCTTCTGTTTCGGGGGAAGGGGGGGCTTTGCCTTCTCCTTGCCCTGTCACTGCTTGTTAAGGTACAGTAAGGTAGGTTAGCCCACGGATGCGCGCTTCTCAAATGTACTTTCAAATTCGTGGGATTTTCCCTTAATTGTCCACTTATTTTACCACCTTCCACTGCGAGGCACTTGCTTTTATCTGACACAGTCATAATCAGATAGGACTCTGCTGCTTCCTTCCGACTTTCGGTACCGCCATGATGCCAGGTGATGGGTACAGCCGTGTTGTGTTCAATTTGCCGTGGAATGTCGGAATTTCTGGGTTCCCAGTCGGAAACTATACATCTCTTCGGCATAGACTGAATAAAACAGGTCTATGGTCGGAAATGTCAACTCTGAAAGATATAACGTTATTTGCTCTGTGAAAAACATTGACAAAGACGAAAACTAAGGACATTTACTCAATCATTTTATTTCATTTTAGTTAGTTTTGCAAACAGACATTACAGTTTTAGTTTAGTTATCGTTTTTTGTAATGCCTCGCTTTTTTATTTTTATTTCAGTTATTTCCCATCTAGTTTTCGTTATTTCGTTCGTTTTTGGTTAACGATTATAACCTTGAAACACACACAGACATACACACACACACAGCATCCTGTAGGATATAATGTGACAAAGACTATAAAATACAAAAAATCAATAGCTCTGCTGACACAAATTAAAAAAATAATTAATTAATCAAAATAAATAAGGCAGCAGACCTGTATTGCTACTACTTTATATAATATTATGGCCGCTGGGAAAAAGCTGTTTCTGTATGGCTTAGTTTTACAGGCTGGTACTTTAACCTGCGTGCGAGGGGAGGAGATGAAATTCACTATGTAAAGGGTGGGAGTGGTCTTTCTAAATAGCTCCAGCTATCCTCTGAAACTGTCTAGAATATAGGGATTCTGGGTTGAGCTGTGGCTTTACTATCAGCTTACTGGACCACTTCACAATTTGATTCAGACGATTCATAATTTTAAGAGACAAGTTCCCCAAACCATAACAATAAAATCATGATTAAAATATGGTTTTAGTTGTTTACAGTTTATGTTTTTTCAAAGTAATGAATAGGTCATTATATTACTGGTTATGAGCTCAGTTGTCGAGGTGGTGAATGGGACTACAAGAGGCAAAAAGCTTTATGTATAGTTGCTTTGTGTATTAGCTTGTTTGTATATTTGCATAGTTTAGTATCTGTGTGTGAGAGGCCTCCCTTTAAACATCATGTAACTCCAAACTGAAGTACTCCTGCGAGCTGGCATACATGAAAAAGACCTTTGTCTGTTTGTGAAACGATCAAACAATGCCGGTGTGAAAGCCCCTAAACCTGCCACTCGAAGCAAGACACGCAAGGATGTATTTATCCACATGTCCCTTTTAAAAAAAAGGTTTTTGTGTTTTTTTGTTGAATATTTACACCTCTTTATTTCAACATTTTTAAATGTTTTATTTTTTACATTTTAAATGCTTTTTCCACAGTTTTTGCCGGTTTTTTGTCATTTTTGGAGACTCTTTCTTCAAACTTGACTGTTGTTACTCTATTTTATGTTTTTGTCACTTTTTTAAAAGTTTTTGGTGTATTTTTCTACATTTTTAACGCCTTTCCTAAGCATTTGTTTTCCGTGTTTTCTTTCCACATTTTAGTATTTTTTCAACTTGTGTCGCTATTTTTGATGGTTTTTTACCCTTTATAATCATTTATTGAATTTGTTTACCCCCAGATTTTTGTCATATTTTTGTCACATTTTTGTCATATTTTTCAACATGTTTGTCGTATTTTCAACATTTTTGTCATATTTTTCTAAATTATTGTCACATTTTTCAACATTTTTGTCATATTTTTGTCATATTTTTCTACATTTTTGTCATATTTTTCCACATTATAATTCGCTCTTTCTGAAGCGTTTCTGTCCCTTCCTGCGGTCCAAACCCAGGTTCTGGTTCCACCACCTAGCAGGCCAGAGGAGGGCGGGTTCCTCTGGATGGGCTCGGCCATGTTGTCCTGGATCCGCTGCCAGACCTGCCACTTTCGGCGGGTGCAGGATGTAGAAGGGCTGCAGGGGTGCAGCCTCCGGTACCTCTGGTACTGCAGGAAGATCGGGTAGTCCGTCCTGTTGTACCACTGGGGCACAAAGTTCTGTTAAAAACACCGTAACGGTTTCTGAAACACCAGTACTAGGGTTGTTGATGTTTTTGTTCGATTTTTTTAGACGTTTTCAACACTATCTAATTTTTTTGTTGCTTTTCTAAGCCTTTGTCACTGTGTGTGTGTGTGTTTTGTGTGTCCGTGTGTGAGTTGAGTGTGTGTCTGTGTGTGCGTCTGTCTCTGCGTGCGTGTTTGTGTCTGTCTCTGTGTGTGTGTGTGTGTGTCTTTTTCTCGACATTTTCGTTATTTTTCCAACATTTTTCTAGCTTTTTCGTTGCTTTTTCCAGTTTTTGACTCTTTTATTTGTCAAGTTTTTCCGACTTATGTCACTTTTCCAAAGTAGTTGTTACTCTAATTTATGGTTTTGTTGCTTTTATTCAAATTTTTTTGTGTATTTTTGTGTATTTTTCTACATTTTTGACGCCTTTCCAAAGCATTTGTTTACCGTGTTTTATTTCCACAATTACGTCCTTGATTTTCAACTTGTGTTGCTACATTTCTTTTGATTTTTTGACCCTTTCTCAAAGTTTTAGAATTTTCATCGTTTGTATCCTTCCTCAGATCTTTTTGTGTGTGAGTGCGGGGTGTGTGTGAGTCTTTGTGTTAGTCTCTGTGTGTGTCTGTGTGTGTGTGTGTATGTGTTTGTGTCTGTCTGTGTGTGTGTGTGTGTGTGTGTGTGTGTGTGTGTGTGTGTGTGTCTGTGTGTGTGTGTGTCTGTGTGTGTGTCTTGTGTGTGTGTGTGTGTGTGTCTGTGTGTGTGTTGTAATGGGAAAATTACATTTAAGCACAATTCCTTATATTTTTATGTTTAATTCGTACTTTACTCCTCTCACAAATGCTGAAAGAGTTTCTCATTCCCACATGCAGATTTTGATTCTAACTTTGTGAGACATCCAGTCTGGAACATAATGTGAGCACTGTTAGCCTGAACAGATTGGGGGCTACAAGGTCGCCCTAAAACTATCTCATGTTTTCCCATGCCAGTTAAGATGTAACTGGGGGTGAAAGTTGTACCGAAGAGGAGGCTGAAATGGCTCCAAGATGTCTCTTGTATTATTTTGATTGTCTTCATGTGTATCAGATTGCCTGTAAGAACTGTAGCGTCATAATAATCTAAGTGTGTGTGTGCTGTCACTCTGAAGATGCATATAAGCCTGGTGTTCTGTTCACTCATTTGAGGAACTGACTCCACACTGGGCTCGCGGCCTTTTGTGAAATCATGTTGATCCTTTTTGCAAATATCTCTTTTTAATAAAATACAAAAACCCAACTTGGTTTTATTCTCAGACTGTCTTATTTGTTTCAATTTACTAAACTCTGAAATTTCCCCCTGCTGCAAAGGAAACTTCCACGACAAACATGGCGACGAGGTGGGAGATCATGTGCAGGGGTCAGATAAAAGAGACTCCGTAGTTGACTGAGGACTTCGCGATCCGAGATCCGCGATCTTCGCCTCTACCTCGCGCAAAAAGCATTCAGAGAGAGAGGATCAGAAACCACGGAGGGCTCTACTGACCCAACACTGATCTATTAAGACGGAAGCAATTCCACGCAGCAGGGTAAGATCACACTCTAATTTAAATTAAATTAAGAGTAATTTGAATTGGCTGAAGTAAAACCTCCAGAAACAAATAGGCTACTGACGTTGGACACTGAGATGGGATAAACATTGGGGTTGTTTGTATAGATTTTGTTGGTATTTTTAAGGTTGTGTAGATAGATACATAACTGTGATCACTCCAGCAGTGTTTTGCGCACCATAAAACTGATCCACTACGGGTGTGACTTTTCTTTGTAAATTTTCGGGGGACAAATCTAATTAGATTTTGAAGTAAATCTAATAAACAGTTTTTCAGAAACTGTTAGGTTTTTTTTCTTTGGGGTTTTCCGAAATAAGATATAAACCTGGCCTTACAGTGACGATTGTAAGTAGGATAGAAGTACTTCTTCCCAGTGTAATGGGTAACGAGTCGGCGGATCCGGGTCACACATCCCTAGGGGAACCGTGGTGGGTGACATGGTGCGAGAATACGGCTCAAAAGTTTGGATTGTCTGCCGTTTTGGTCGAAAATGTTTGGGTTTTCCTTTAAATTCGGGCAAATTGAAAATATTCAAACAGGAATTAGGAGAACAAGAAAAAAACTGAGAAAGAAAGACAAAATTAAGAGGATTTTAAGCTACTGAGTACAGGAAAAACTAAAGGTATGATTCAGGGAAAGAATGCAACAACACACATACACCAATTCTCATCAGTTCTCTGAGCTTTCTCTAAAACCAGAAAGACTGGAAAAACGGAGGGGCCGAAGAGGACACAGACTCAACTACCAACGAGTAGCGTGAAAACCATGTTTGAAGCGTTTGTCTGCATGTTACAACAGGCTGGTGGGCAACATATGGCGGACCGAAAAAGGCCACTCCCACGAAGGACGTTGGTTCCAGGCGAAGAGCCGAAGAGGGCGGGGTACCGTGGGCAAAATGGTGAGCCCAATGAACCAGACCAGTGTTGGTACTGCAAGGACTTTGGACATTGGGTATGTTCTGCCTGAAGAAAAAGCAAAAACCACCTCAGACAGAGAACAACACCTGTCCCTCTGTTTGACTGAGTCCAACAGCTGATGAGGAAGGTAGTGCTGAAATACACACACACACACTCGCTTCATGCAATGAAGAAATGCTTGGCACTGATACACTGTTTTTTGTTTTTGCTATTAGGGACAATTGATAGGTTAGAAAGTTCTGGAAAATAATCTAATCAGTTAAACCATTATAGTATGTTATCTTCTGAAACCTAGAAGAAGATGCCTACTACTGAGGGTAAAGTTAAAAGGGTTCCACTCACATAACTTCATTATTAGAGCTAAAGATTTGACACTGAAGCTCAGTGGTCATTCTATTTGATCAATTGGGAATACAGGTTAAACAGTAAAAGAACAATTTTCTGTTCCTTTCTCATATACATGGGAAACTTTTTTGGTGTCTGATTTATATCCACTTATTTTGCTCAGGTAGTGATTTAATGTGCACTTTTAACATTGGCTTAAACTTAACACCTAATGGATTGAGAATTTATCGTAATGATGCATCTAACAAAACCACATTTGTTAATCACAGCGTGGCTAAAATGACCTCACTGAGGCAGCGTCTGTAATCAGCCCTGCCTCTGACTGCAGGAAACCTGACAACCTGCACTACACAGCTCATGTTACTACAGGGCCTGATGAAGAATGCTCAAAACGGTTCTTTAGAGACATAATGACAGTTTGACAACCTCACATCTGATTTGGACTGATACTGACTGTGTTGTAGCTGTATGCTTGACTGACAACCAATATTGTTTTGTTTTAGTGCCCAGCTTGTGTTTTTCTACATCTCTCAAGGCTGCATCTGCTTTTTCCTTCCTCGAAAGAAAGTTTTTTGGTACAGTGCTGTTTTCATGTAAAATGAACAGAATAGCAGCTTTTCTGTTTTAGTGTTAATGATTAGGATTTTTTTACTTGAGCCTGTCACGTAAAAATGTCTGACACGTTCCTGAGGTCACTGTAAGACTTTTGCTGCCCGAAGCTAATGAAGCGTTCGTGAATATGAAACTGGCATCCCCGACGCTGGGACTGCCAGATCCCTAAAAACTGTTTATGCAGACCATTGATAAGCACAAGAGCTGCGTGGCTCTGTGTTGGCTGCAACACCACGGCGACAAAACTCCGTCCGGTTGCAAATTTCTCTGTTAAACTTGATTCTGCAGCTCCGAAGCATTAAAGTGATGGTTCGGAGTAATTTCACCCTAGGGTCCTTTGCACCATGATCTCGAGCGAACACCCCCAGAAGCTTTTCACCCGGGTCGAACATTGGGAGCGTTAGCGTAGCGTAGCGTTATCAGCTGAATAGCCCGCAGGGGCTAATGGATCGGAGTGTCTTTTAACATTACCCCACTAATATTCCCGAAATGATACAAAACGTCTACAGTAGTACAAATGCAGGTTATGCACTCATAAAACGATGGATTGTAAAGTCTGTAAGTACGAGAAGTTTATGTAAATAACACTTGCCTGCTGGCTTCTGCCCTCTGCTGCTGCTGCTGTTACTACCGGGCAGTAAGAGTGCTTAGGGACATCTACAAATTACAACACCCGAAAGAGGTGCACAAAAAATATTTATTAATTTAATGATTAAATAAGGTAATGTCTCCAAACTTACCTCAATTATTACTTGTCTCCTGCTAGTTATACTACAGCGCTTACATTAAAAAATAAGTTAAATTAAAAATATTTTTGTTGCATCTCTTTTCGTGTTGTAATTTGTAGATGTCCCTAAGCACTAATCTACAAGCAGCAAGCGAAGAGCAGAAGCCAGCAGGCAAGTGTTATTTACATAAGCTTCTGGTGTACTAACAAACTTTCCATTCCATCGTTTTATGAGAGCATAACCTATATATACTAGTGTAGACCTTTGGTATCATTTCAGGCATTATTAGTGGGGTAATGTTAAGAGACCTCGGATCCATTAGCCTGCGCTAAGCTATTCAGCGGCTAACCTACTCTCACGCTAACTCTCCCAATGTTAGACCCAGGTGAAAAAGCTTCTGGGGGTGTTTGGCTCGAGGTCATTGTGCAAAGGACCCTAGGGTGAAATTACTCCAAACCATCACTTTAAATCGCCCCTGTTTCACATTCTGGCGTCACACATTTTGTGGGAACAGAATGAAAAACTCTATTTATCTGTGGCCAGGTACCTTAGATATTGCTACTCGATTTGCTAGATTGCAAAATGTCACTCTAACAGATGCACTGTTCTTAACCCTGATTTTCTTCTCACACACCAGTTGACAGAGAGAAACAATGGTGTTGCAGAGCTACAGGTGGTACCATGACCTGACCTCTCTGACACACCTCTCACTAACCCTGATTTCATTTTTAGGTTAAGAGTTCTTCTTCCAGAGACTCTAGCAGTGGCCTAACCGTGTGGGCTTCTCTGTTGTAGGTGTTTCTGATGCTATCTGATTTGGACCTCTGCCATCTCATCTCTGTAGGATTCCCTTAGGGTACAGATTTGATCATTGGCAAATTATCAAAGATGTTTTATCAATATTAATAAAGTTATGAATATGGTTATTAATAACTTTATCAAATCGACAAACAATCAAAACGGGGCACCACCCTGCTAGTCAGGGACCAATAATCAAACTGTGGAACAATATCATTTCTGTGGTAATCCTTTAAAAAGGAAATAAAGGAAGGTGTGAATCCAAGCAACGGACCTGATCGACCAGCCGATTGTTACAAGTACACAAATAATCACAAGCAACTGCTAATTAAGTATAATAAGATTTATTAACTTCACAATTATCAGTAGCTAAACAATAATCCTTCAATAATAAACTCATATACCTTTTATAATATCACAACAAAAACAAAGCAAAAACAAAGCAGCATGTGTCATGGACCCGTCTGTGTGTGTGTGTGTGTGGTGTGAGTATGTGAGAGTGAGTGACAAAGGAGGGCGGTGTGCGGTGTAGTTCTAAACACCAAAACAACTCCAAAGATGGCTACTCCTGTGAGCTGCACAAAACTATTTAGCCTCAAGAGGCGGTAGTGGTGCTGCGTTGCGTGAGAGGGCTGAAGAAGCGGGGGGTTGCTAGGCAACGGGCAGGCTTAGCCGATCTGGTAGCTAGTCCCTGTTTTAGCTCTGTCGAACGTACGGAGATCCCGTGCGTGAAGCTACAGCGTTAGCTTGGTAATTTCGCGGCTAGCCTGTGTGGCGTTTGTTATGCGTGTGTTAGTAAGGGCCAAGAAGGAGAGTAAAGAAAAGAGGCACTTCTGATCTTAAGATATTGATAATGACCTAGTTCCCCTCAGCCACTGTCCTACAGACTGAGAATTTTGGTTTTGCTGAGGGAAACGTCACTATAACCACTCCAGTAGCTAGCAGCTGATTTTCGCGATTCTATCCCCGAGCAGTAATTAAAACTCCTGAAAGGAGTTAGCAGATAGCAATTACGGTTTTAACCCAGCTACTTAACACACGACATAAATCAAACGATATAATGATCAGTTATATATTCACAGAACAGATTAATAACCAGATATGGCCCATACATGATTACAATCAGATAAGATCAGTTAAGTCTCTTGGCCAGAGCTTAACAATCCGTTTCGTCAGGAGCAAAAGAACGAAAAACGGATTCCAGGTCGACCAAACAAGAAAGAACAGAATCCTTTTCTTAAATCCAGGCTGATTAAGCCCGCTGCAGATGAAGGAATACTACCGACAAAGTATTTCCCCGGATCCCCTTTGTATATCAGGCCAATATACTTTGTACCAGCTCAAAACTTCGGCCAGCGAGATGATGCTGGTTTTCTAGTTTACTAGTCCGGACTAGAGTGCTTCCTTTCGCGACGTGAGTCACGGTGGAAAAGGCGAAGAAGCACAACGCCCGAACGCTTTATCGTTCCCCGCCTCCTAGTGGGCGGGGTGGTGCATTCAAAGACCCGACGGCCAATGGGAAAACTGCAACCTGGTCAAAGGTGTGAAGCAGTTCTTTGTCTCACCGCCAGTCTGCCTTGTCCCACACGTGTTAAATGCACGTCTCCATCTTGAGATTCTGCTTCCAAGTAGCAGCCTCTAGGAGTTTGGTGCAACTGGCTTTGGAATTTACATGTAGGCCAAGATCCTTTGTCTCGCAGTCAATTCAAGTTGAGCCAAATCGCTGTTTAACCAACCCTTGGTCCCCAACATCTCAGTACAAGCAGTAGAGCTCATTCTTCTTAACAGAAAGCTATCCGGCTTTTCCCTTTCCTAAATTTTGCAAAGTTGACACACGGGTTAAAACCAGGTGTAAAAGGGGGATGATTAGTATGATGGAAATACAATTGAGGGAAAAACAGTTGTTTCACAAATGATTTCTTTTTGGATCAAGACTACTGTCAGGCAGTGTAGGAGCCAAAGCCCTACTTACTGAAATAATTCCAAAATGGAGAATTCCAACCAAAAATCTCAAGTATAGTGGTTTGCATTCAAAATGCAACATGCCTACATTGGACAAAAGCTCTGCTTATTGTACTGAGGGTATAGAATGTCGCACGCATAGCGTACCAACCTATCTACCCTTTTTGAGATTTTGTTTACAACGCACCTCCACACATTGGACTTGGGTAAAGAGGACACCCACCAGACACACCACTGTGTGAGGACCAACTGGTAACGTATTATGTCTCAGTGCAAAAGGCACAAATTCCTGATGACATGCTAACAACCACAATGAGAGCAGCAGAGCCACTCAGTGAGGTGATTGGTGACCCCTCACTGTAGACTAAGCTTACAGAGCAGCAAGGCCATAGCAACACTCACACCCAGAGATAAGAGAAAAACAGGAGTGCTGTGCAGTAGAGTTCAGCAATGATTTTGATATAGTTTGTCATGAATTATAAGAATAAGCTATGTTTCCCATATCAGGTAACAAATTGGATAACAAGAGGTCAAATTGGAAGTACTTAGGTTTGTTCTATAGGCCTCAAAAAATTTAATTCATAATGATTTTAGAACTACCAGACAACGGTTAGTATAACTTTGGGTTGAAAGATAATTAGAAGTACTTATTTTTACTTTTAAGATAAGTATTCAGTTGATGTGTCAGGAAATGTTTAAAGTATGTTTCATTGTTCGAATCTGAATTGGATTGATGAAAATTTGATAGAAATAACTTTGGCTTTAGGTAAGGTCTGACATAAAACATCTGTAAACTATTTTTGGGTAAATACAGGCATAAATGATCCATTCAAAGACTTCCTAGAAACCTGGTTTGAAAAAAGGGGAATACCTTAATTTGTATTTTTCTAGACTCTTGCACTTGCTGCATCTTTCCTGAGACCTGTGTAAGTTGTGTAGGTTTAGTGCTGAGATGGGGTTTGAAACCATGATGATTAAATGTATCAACAACTTGGAGATATGATTAAAACTAAATATCTAAATGAAAATGTTTAATGTTGATGTGACTGCTTAATGATGTACATTATGAGTAATGTACTGAGACAATGGTTTGCACCTATTCATTTAATATTTACTCTCATATTTATATGTTTACACGAAAAGTAAAATATAATATAAGTTAAAGATAACTCTTATAAACAGTAAAAGAAAATACTTTTATACCATAAAGATAAAAATATATAATATACTAGTATACTTTATAAATAGAAGGGATAACAATTCAGTCAGGAAAAGCTTAGAGGAAACCAGAGCTTTAGAGAGAAGGTCACTGGATGCCAGTCTATGAGAGACTGGCTCAGGTTACAGCAGGCGTTTCCAGCGGGAGTCTGCCTCAAGACCTTGTGTCTCTGAGCTTTCAGCACACCAACATAAAAACTTGAATTGACTCAAATGCCTAAAACTTTAGAAAAAACAAGAAGTTGCCTTTCAGGCCAGTTCCTGCTTGTACCAGAGAGCTAAAAGTACTTTTGAATTAGGATAATAGGTTTCCTATTGATGGATTGTATAGGAGTTAAATTTAACAGTTACTTTCAATCGGAAGTCAATTATATTTTACCTACTTCTTGCTTTTATCTGAGGGAATTTCCCCAGTGGGGGCTAAATGAAATCTTTATGTCATATAGGTGATAAACAAACAATTGGTTTTGATTTCCAAAGACAAATTATGTCATTTTTAGGAATAACTAATTTGGATTTCAAAGACAAAAAAGTTAGTATCAGAATTTTGTCAAATGCTTACAGATGCTATTTGTAATCTGACATATTTGGGTTAAAAAGAATTAGGATTTTTGTACACAAAACATATGTTTATGAAATATAATGTTTTATTGTCATCAAACTGCCCGACCAATATATAGGCCTACAAGTCCAACTGAAATGATTAGTTGCTAAATCAATTAATTGATTGACAGAAAAACTGCTTTGATCGTTTCCAGTTTCAAAAAATGTGAGGACTTTTCGATATTGCTGTTTTTTTGTACCTTAAGTACATATTTTTTAATGGAATATTGGTGATAACAGAAAATGTTTACTATAACTATCTGTATGAACCTTGTTTAATTGACTAACCCCAATGTAGCAATATTTTTGAATCAATGATGACATAGATCAAACTTTGAAAAGCAGTGTGTTTAAATGCTCCTTCTTACAGAGGCTCAAAACAGCCAAGAAGGGGACTACACACACACACACACTGACACACACACACACACACCGAAACAATGGTAAAGATTGTTTCCAACGATTTGTCAAGTGCTAGCAACCTCTGACAATAGAAGACATGGACATGGAAGACGCTATTTGCAAAAAATATATGTAATCATTAAAGTAATTTGTGTATTGTGATTAGGTTGTAATCAAAAGGGTGGAATGTAATGGGAAAATTACATTTAAACAAAATTCCTTATATTTTTATGTTTAATTCGTACTTTACTTCTCTCACAAATGCTGAAAGAGTTTATCTCATTTCCCACATGCAGATTTTGATTCTAACTTTGTGAGACACCCAGTCTGGAACATTAGGTGAGCACTGTTAGCCTGAACCGATAAAGGTACAAGGTCACTCTAAAACGATCTCTAGTTTTCCCATGCCAGTTAAGATGTAACTGGGGGGGATGACAGTGCGTACAGGGAGGAGGTGAGGTGTCTCCAAGATGTCTCTTGTATTTCTCTGATTGTCTTCATGTGTATCAGCTTGCCTGTCAAAATTGTAGCGTTACGTCATACTACGCAAGTGCGTATGTGCTGTCACTCTGAAGATGCATAAAAGCCTGATGTTCTGTTCACTCATTTGAGAGACTGACTCCACACTGGGCTGCGGCCTTTTGTGAATCATGTTTGCTCCTATTTTGCAAAATATATCTTTTTTAATAAAATACAAAAACCAACTTGGTTTTAGTCTCAGTCTGTCTTATTTGTTTCAATTTACTAAACTCTGAAATTTCCCCCTGCTGCAAAAGAAACTTCCACTACAACGCACACACACACACACACAAAACACAGACACACAATCAACATATTTGTGTTGTTTTTTGACCCTTTTTGCCCTCGCTTTTCTCAAAAACAAAAATAGCTTTTTCAAAACTGTTGTTGCTTGTATGAGTTTATTCATTTAAAAAAAATTTTGATAGTTTTTTTTCTCCTGTTGTGTGCTTCATGTTAGAAAGCGAGACTGAACCCTCCAATGTCCAGAGAATCTCATGTGGACATCATACAGAGTTGATATGTTACAACAGCTTAACATTTTCTTTCTTTATACTGCTATGATGTTGAATTTAATTGTCTACTTTCAATAAGTTAAAGTTGAAACAGGAAGAATAAAGAAACGCTCACAGATTTAATTGCAATGATATATGTTTATTATTTGATTAAAATGACAGAAACAAGAGACAATCAGAAACATTAACCACTTTATATTTGAAGGAAAATAGATTCCTGTCACAATTATTACTTAATATTATTTGGATGCAGATGAAATCAGATCAAATCTATGAAGTGCTATATATGAAGACTGGTTTAAGACAACAAAACCTGCATGACTATCACAGAGCTGCTGTTTCTGTCTTACATGGGGAACAGCAGATGCCCACTGAAGGTGGTGGGGTGAGTTCCATCTTACGCACCAAACTGTAAGCCATCAGACGCACAAACACAACGTCTCCCACCTCCAGCAAGAGCTAGCAGCTTTAGAAGAACTCATAAAACCGGTCGTTGGTTGTTCCTCGTATGCACCAACAACATTCTTTGAGTTCTTGACCAACCAAGCTCCTGAAACCGGCGGCGCCTTCACGTGCACTGATCGTCCACTCAAAGTTGTAACGCTCCTCTCACCGGGGCAGTGAACACACCTGTTGGATGTTTGTTTTGTCATTTTAAATGGAAAATGAAACAAGTGTTTGAATAGAAACATACATTTGAAATGTAATAGGGACGCCAATACATCAACTCTCTGAAACTTAGGGCTGGGACAATTCGTCAACGTAGTCGACGTCATTGACGATGAAATGCGTCGACACAAATAATTGGCGTCGACGCATCACTAAATAAAATACTGGAACTACTGTTAGATACGCGGGTTCTAGGGACACTTAATTTGTAGCCCCGCCTTAGCTCTGAAGCTAGCCGAGCTCCTCCGCCTACATGCAGTTTTTGTCAGGTCCGCGTGTCATGCCCTCCGCGCTGTGGTGGGTGCCCCCTCGAAAATGTCGGTCTTCGAGTCAGTTCCAGTAGTAGGCTATTATGCGCAAGAGTGGTGGATAAGACAAGGACTGTGTGTCGCGCGTTGTTCAGCAGTTGTTGGGTATGTGATTGGAATTACATCTAACATGCTAACGCATATCAGACGCCATCAACCAGATTTACCAATCAATGGAACGAGACAAAAAAATCTGTCCAACTTCTCTTCTCTACAGTGCTTAACCAGCCTTTAGATACAAATAATTAAGGTTAAATTAAAGGGAGAAGAGTTTGGATGTTAAACAAGAGCTTATTCATTATTTTACCTACTGTTATAAAAGCAAATACAGGCTACTACTGTTGGCCTGCAAGTGTTAAGTTTTTATTTTTGTATTCCTCCTGAAAGGGACTTTATTTTTTGTTGGATTGATAGCCTACATCTGGCTTCAGGTTTCACTACAAATTAATTTTGCTTGAACAGTGCAGTGTTAAACAATTTGAATAAATAGAGATATGAGCCTTATTGAAATTTGTTTTGTGTAAATTGTTAATAACTGAGCAATGGGAAAATAATTGCTAATTGAAAAATTAATCATTAGATTAATTGAAAAATAAATCGCTAGATTAGTCCACTAATCGAAAAAATAATCGCTAGATTAATCGTTTAAAAAATAATCGTTTGGGACAGCCCTACTAAAACTGGTCCAGTATTAAAAAGAACCAGGCTGTAATGTAACCCAACAGGACTAATGTTCAGCAGCAGTTAGAGTCACTAAAAGTTCTGTTGTTGCTGCTGATAGACTCAGATTATTATTTTAAGTGTCTGACAACATTATGGGATGGATCCCTACAGAGATAGACCTTTTAGTTAAAGCCGCTTTCGTTAGTCTTTCCACTGTTCCAACAATCTGGTTTGGTTGAAATAAACACCACAGATACCAACCATATCAACATCGCTAAATATTGGTAATCGGCCAATATGTTGATATCGGTTCATCTCTAAAATGTATCGTTAGAATATCAGAGCTACCTGTGATTGAGTTGTAGGCATTTCCAATGTTGGTGATGTCACTTTTTGCCAGTTCACTCTCACTGCAGATAAAATATTAAAACCGGTGTTTTCTAAATTATCCAACTCATGCTGGCTCTTACTAGAAACAATGACGTCATCAGCATAAGCAGATAAAACCATGTTCTCACTAAAACCAGGTAAAATCAGACCTTCAATGGTATGGCGTAGTCTGCAGAGGAGGGGGTTCGGGAGAGTGCGTAGAGCATCCCGGACAGAGCACAGCCCTGCCGGACGCCTCTACACACTCTAAAAGGAGCACACAGACTGCCGTTAAACTTCAGCACGCTCTCAACCTCACTGTACAACACCTGGATCTTGTCTATGAAACCAGCGCTGAACCCAAACTTCCCCATTACTTTCCAGAGGAAGCTGTGTTCAACGCGGTCAAAAGCCTTTTCCTGGTCCAGAGAAATCAGACCAGTGTTAAACCCCAACGAGCTGCAGACCTCCAAAACATCCCGAATGAGGTGGACATTGTCCACCATGGACCTGCCGGGCACACAGTAGGTCTGGTCCCGATGGATGACCTGCTCCATAGCTCTCCCCAGCCTGGAGGCCAAGACCTTGGACAGAAGCTTGTAATCCACACACAGCAAAGAACAGGGCGCCAGTTTTTTATGTCCTGCAGGTTGCCTTTCTTTGGTAGCAGAGTAACAACTGCCCTGCGGCAGGACATGGGTATGGAGCCAGAGGCCAGACTTTCATTAAAAACTTCTAAAATATCGTGTGCAAATATATCCCAGAAGGCTTTAAAAAACTCGACTGTGAGGCCAGCAATGCCTGGGGCACGTCTCCCCTGCATACTATGCAGGGCAGCGTGGACCTCCTGCAGTTGTATAGGCGCTTCCAGACAGGAGTTGGTCTCCGCAGAGACCTGAGGTAGCCCACTCAGGAACTCCTCCTGTAGAGCCTCCTGCTCCTCATACTCGCTAGAGTAGAGGGGAGGAGTAAAACTCTACAGCTTCGCCTTCTGATCTGCCTCGGCTCCATGATCTCCTGCCCTGTGTCTGAGAGCAGTGTGTGGATTACCCCCTCTGCCCATTCTTTTTCTCCAGGCCGAAGAAGAAGCTAGAGGGGAGCATCCATCTCCGAGATGGTCTGTAAAGTACAGTGCACCCTGTACTTTAACGTCCAGCAGGTCTGCTAGAGCTAGCTTTTTGATGTTGAGGACTTCAAAATGTTCTTGATCTCCTGTGGACTCACCTTAATCTCTCTAGTTCCACTATATCACTCTCCAGGTCCTGCATAGATCTGGTGGTGTCACGTGTGTGCTGTTGACATAAAAGCTTGATTTCTGTCTTACCATGGTCCCACCACTGCCTAAGACTACTAAAATCATCCTTTCTCTGTCTAAAAATATCCCAAAAGTTCACACCACCTCACACTTTGTTCACTCGTTTCATTACCCTCCTCAGCCTGTACCTCCCCTGTTTCCCCTGACTGTCCCTCCCGGGCTCCCTAATCCCACCCGTCTGTTCCCCAGACACACCCACACCCGTTTGTTTTGTTTTTTCATTTTCCTTCTCCTCACCCATTACACTCCTCTCATCTTCACTCACACTCTCACTCACAAAATCCACACTAACACCCGGTGCATCTACAGTACTCAACCAGTGCGTCTGGTCAAGCAGACACAACAACGCGCACGCCGTGCAGCCGGCACCGGGCAGCAGGCGGTACCACCAGCGGCCCCCTCCCGGACCGGGAGGATCGGATCACCTCGCCTTGGGGCAGGCCCTCCCCGTGTCCCACTCTCTCCACAACCAAAACATTTCATCCCCATGATGCGTGCAAAAATCATGTATTCATAATCATCTACTTTAACATGGAACCGGAGGTTTAACTCCTCATCCCGATGGTTCAGTATCATATACAGCTGTCTACGGTGAGACACCACGTGCTTCAGCAACGGAGATTTACATCCAGACAGGATCTTTCTAACGGGGGAGACTATCTTCCCGTGTCTGGACAACTCTCTGCTGAGGAAGCCATCAGAGATGAACGGTGGGACGTTTGACAGGACTACCTTTGGGGGCCCGGTTGTGTAGCGGTAGTACCTGAACAAACATTTCACACACGGTGATGTCCGCCACGACTTGGTTCACTTCTCTTCTCCTCCCGGTTCCAGGAAGATGACCCGGCTCATTCATCGCAAGCGCCGACATAATACTACCGGCGGTCCGACCTTCCCCCAACCAGCATCATAATGTCCTCCACGCTGCACGGGAAACTAGGACAGATCTTAATGCCATGTTTCGTGTAGCGTGGAGAAACCTCTCTATTTACCATGGGACCGGCACCACTGACCGGCGAGACGCCCGCAGGAGACAAAACCACCCAAATAAACCTAAACTAACCACCAAACGTACTACAAATTAAAGATAAAGTAACCTACACCGTTAAACTAACCAAAACTAAATGAAAAAGAAAAAGAAAAGTAAGAAAACCCACAATCCCTGCAGCTCACTCACACACACACCTCACCTCAGAGAAACAGAGAAACAGAAAGACAGAGAGAGAGAGAGAGAGAGAGAGAGAGAGAGAGACAGACAGAGAAACAGAGAGACAGAGAGAGACAGAGAGAGAGACAGAGAGACAGAGAGACACACAGAGACACACAGAGACACAGAGAGAGAGACAGAGAGGGAGGGAGAGACAGACAGAGAAAAGAGAGAGAGACAGAGGAGAGAGAGACACAGAGAGAGAGAGAGAGACATGTTATTTTAATAATCATCAAATATGGGCACCTGGATAGCTCAGTTGGTAGAGCTGCATCACTATATATATATATAGAGGGTTTCTCCCCAATGCAGCGCCCGGTTTGACTCCGACCTGTTGCCCTTTGCTGCATGTCATTCCCTCTCTCTCCTTTATCTCCCCTTTCATCTATTCAGCTGTCCTGTCAATTAAAGGCCTAAAGTGGCCAAAAAACAAATCATCAAATATTAAACTGATTATTTTGAGTCCTATGTAATCAAAGTTTTTAATTTATTACATTTCTAACAAGGTTTAGTATTTAGAAAGCAGGACATGTGTTTAAAATAGAAACTGAATATTTAATTGGGTTGCATTGAGAATGTTACCGTTATGGCAGCCGGCAGCAAGAACAATGATCAGAGAACAATACCTAGCTGTTGTTGCTTCAGGTTGTCCACTTCAGTCTTCTGTTGTGCTCCTTGTTCTGCAGAATCAGAGACAGTTTCTTTAGACATTGCTCTAGAGCTGCAAACATTAATGGACAAACTGATCCCTCACATTTTGCACTTACTGCTGCGTCTTGGGTAGACTGTTTACATATTTGCACTCATCATCATATGTACATGTATGTACTGGTGTTATTGTTGAATACATTGTGAATACATATTTATAAAATTGTATGTTTTTGTTGAGTTATTATTACACAATACTTTTTCTGACCTTTTTGAATATTGCCCCTGACAAATAACCCATATTACCAAAAAGACTTAAACTAATGAAAACTAACGGTACGTGCTAATTTCCGCCGGAATTCTGTGAGACCAGGCTGATACTGGATTAGTCATTATTAAATTAATCTCAAACTATTGTGATAATCGATGAATCAGTTTGAGTCATTTTTAATGATAAAACAGGTAAACTTGTGTGGCCGATCAGCTTGTTAAATATGAATATTGTTCTAGTTTCTTCTCTGTGACACTAAACTGAATATATTTGAGTTGTGGACAAAACAAGACATTTGAGTACGTCATCTTGGGCTTTTTGGGAAACACTGATCCACACATTTTTCACCATTTAGGGACTAAACAAATAATACATTTATCCAGAAAATAATCCACAGATTAATCCACCATGAAAATAATCACTAGCTATGTGCAGGTTACTTTACTCTATACATAGAAAAAAAGTTATTTCTATCCTTTTGGATATCTTTGAACTGCTATGACACAATCTAAAACAGTTCATTACTGTACCTTGAGTATGCAACAATCTCATGTCCGCCTTCAGTTGAACCAATGAGGCGGTCATCTCTCTCAGCGGAGCCGTAGATGTCTTGAGGAAAAGTCTGCCGACAATCAACACTTTCACTTTAGCGTGAACGGAGCCGAGGCAGCAGCAACAGCGTAAAACTCACAGAGATCTTCATTCTGTTATATTATAAATTTGTTTTCCCGTCAGGATGCAGCTTTACATAATCTAGTCGTTCCTGTTATTCAGTCAGGCTGTTTGATTTCAGGAAATGAGGGGGCGACCAGTTTGGTCAGGGAGGCTGATGACCTTATGTGATAAAGTTAGTGAATGGAATTTGGCCTGATGGTAAATAGATGGTCAGATTCTGCATGTGACTGAGTAAAGGTCCATCCTTTCTGTGTATATAACACATGATTAACAGAGAGGTTCAGTTGTTTTCTTCAGAAAATACCTCAGGTCTTTTGATTTCATGTTATGCTATTATAATAAACCATTTTGACCATTTTTCGAGACTCCCCGGGGCACGGTATTCCCAATCAACAAACATATTTTGAGTTGTAAGTTGTTCTCTTTCCTAAAACTAAATGCCTCACAATCTTTGGGGGCACTCACCACATTGCAGCATCATTTCTTAATTTAATCTCCAGCTCTGTCCCAGTCCCGTTGATTTCTATGCTCTATTCCGTCCCTATCACGTTACCGACAGTGAGATTGACTCCGCATCGATAATTGTCACCCTCTAGCCGGCAGCGTAGTTCTAGTGCACCCACAGTAAACCTTACCATAAAAATCAAGGCAATGAGACAATAACCCCGTATATGGGTAATATTTGACCCAGAATTAGAGTTAATTTCAATTATTTCAATTGGATCAACTGAAATAAACCAGCATTTGGGTCACTGCAACCCAGCACATGTTCTGTCCCATAGATGATAAGGGTAGGGTTATTTTTAATAATAACAAACACAACAGTTTGGATCATTTCCAGTTTCTAAAGTGTGAGGATGTTCTTTACTTTTAATTCTTTAACTACATTTTCCTGATGATACTTACAGACTTTTACTGAAGTAACATTTTCAATGCAGGACTTTTACTGTAACAGAGTATTTATACAGTGTGGTATTACTAGCTTTACTGAAGTAATCTGAATACTTCTTCCACCGCTGATGTATAACTGAATGCAGACAGACGTGTGGACAGGAAGCTGCAGAGGAGAGACGGTCTAAAAAGTAGACAGCATCTCTACTGTACATGAAAAAATCTATAACGTCGAGTAGGTAAGTATAGTTTATTTCTATAGCATATATTTAAAAAACAGCTCGCTGACCAAAGTGCTGTACATAGCGCATTAGCCACAGGCTAAAATGTTTTAATAAAATACACATACAAATCAGTGATTTAGGCTAAAATGACATCAAAAGACAAACAATTACAAACATAGCAGGATAAGACATTTAAGATGCCGGGAAGGCCAATGTAAAAGGTGAGTTTTTGAGCCTGGCAAACAGAGGACTCATAACTCAAACACACACAGACAAGACAGACCAGGGACTTGCACAGACTTGTGGAGGGACCATTGCTCTAATCTGGAAAAAGGGCGTGGTAGGCCTCATCTTGAATAGAATTATTAGAATCTGAATAAAGTAACTTATATGTTCCATCTTGAATTGGCGCTGTAATGGCGACAGGCAGCAGAGTGCAGAGAGTGTTGTCTTTTAATGTTTAACCTGGTTTTAGCGTCCCTACTTACTTGGATTTTTAACTGATCTGCGTGTGACGGTCATAACAATGACTCACCTCAGTTTGATGGGATGTTTTATCCTTTTTATGCTCTTATGCAAACTGTTGGGCATACTCTGCAAACAAAAGGAGTCCCCCCAATATACCCGCAAGTTTCTCCTGTTCCTGCGTAACTCCGATGCGGGAATTGTGAACTCCCAGGCGGCTCTTCCACCTGAGATCATCCGGTCGGCAGCCCCCGCAGAGAACCGGAGTTGGGCACCCAGGACAGGAGTGAGGAAAGGGGGAGACGCAGCGGTGTATGGCAAAGATTGAAGCGACAAGGCCATCGTCGGATACCCCTTCCTTCAATTATCCTCGCCAATGTCCAGTCCCTTCGAAATAAAGTGGACGAGCTTCAGGCAAGAGTAAAGTTCCTTCCAGAATACAGATCCGCCTGTCTCCTCGCCTTGACAGAGACGTGGCTCAAAGATCAGGATCCACTCTCTGATTTTGAGTTGGACTGTTTTGGGGAACCTGTCCGTCTTGACAAACTCCACAGTGAGGGAAAATCACTTGGTGGAGGCTTATGTCTTTATATAAACAAGAAATGGTGCAATACGGTGATTGTCAGAGAAAAACTGTGTACTCCTGATATCGAACTTTTATCTGTATCTCTACGCCCCTTTTATCTGCCCAGGGAATTCCCACAATATTGTAACACTTGTTTATATTCACCCGAAGGCCAATGCCGACCTAGCGACCCGGGCTATGGTGAAGTGCGTGCAGCGGCTTCAGGGGATTTCACCTGAAGCACCAAACTTCGTCATGGGCGATTTTAATAACTGTAAGCCAGGGAGGTCCCTATGTAATTTTTATCAATATGTCACCTGTGCAACACGGCGGACCAAAAAGCTGGACCTCTGTTATGGATTCGTCAAAGGTGCTTATAAATCCTACTGCAGAGCTCCACTTGGCATGTCCGATCACATCTCTGTTTATTTGGTTCCGTCCTACAAAGCGATACTGAAGAGAAACAAGACGGAACAAAAGTTGGTTCCGGTTTGGTCAGAGGACTCAATCCAGTGTCTACAGGAATGCTACTGCTGTACTGATTGGGATTTATTTAAAAATGAATGTAAGGACATTGATGAGCTTCCTAGAAAACTCTTTTCCATATATCCAAATAATAAACCTTGGGTCTCCAAATCTGTTAAAAGCATAATTAATCAATGAAATATTAGCTACAACCAAGGTAACATGACTCAATACAGAGTATTTAAAAGATAGAGGCCATGAAAATCACTTCTAGTCAGACTCAAGTCCACGCTGTCTCACATTAGTTCACAACCGAGAAAGGTTTTGATGTCAGTAAGAATATCTCATTAGTACCAACAATTTTCGGGAGGCAGAGGTTGACTCGTACTTTAATGCATTTGAGAGGATTGCTACTGCATTAAACTGGCCTAGCGATATGTGGCCTATCCTACTTCAATGCAGGCTAGTGGGTAAAGACGCAAGAGGTTGTCTCGTCTCTTTCCTTAGAAGATAGTTTGGAATTCAAGGTGCTTAAAGAGTCAATTTTGCGTGCTTATGAGCTTGTGCCAGAGGCTTACAGACAGAAGTTCAGAAACCATAGAAAATCTAGTGGTCAAACTTTTGTTGAGTTTGCTCGTGAAAAGGGGGTTCTCTTTGATAAATGGTCTACTTCTAATGAGGTGAAGAGTGATTTTGAGTCCCTCCGGCAGTTGATGCTCTTGGAAGATTTCAAGAACACTTTACCAGAGAAGCTGGTGGTGTTCTTGAACGAACAGAAAGTGACTTCTCTGTCTAAAGCAGCTGTCCTAGCTGATGAATTTGTTTTAACTCACAAAAATGTGTTTGTGTCTTCCCCTTCCGAGTGCAGAGTTGCAGATCGCAGTACCATGAAGTCTGACATTAGCCACCTTCCTCTTGAAAAGACAAGGGACAGCGCCCATCTCTCCGTGGGGAGTGAATGCTTTTTATTGTCATAAGAAGGGTCACATTATTGCTGAGTGTCTTTCTCTGAAGCGTAAACAGCAGTTTGAGTCTGGCTTAACTCAACCAAAAGGCATGGGTCTGGTGAAGAGAGTGTCTTTCCCTGACCTTATCGGGTCACAAATTGAACCTGATCCCTGTTTCAAACCGTTTATTTCAGAAGGCTATGTTTCTACTGGAGAGATCTGAAGAGCAGCAGCCAATAACGATACTGAGAGACACAGGGGGCTCCCAGTCTATCATTCGAGAAGGCATCTTGTCTTTGTCCTCTAAATCATCATGCCAGTCAAGTGCAGTGGTGCAAGGCATTGGAATGAGTTTCCGTACCTGCTCCTTTGCACAAAGTTTACATTCAGTCCCCTCTGGTCAATGGGTTTTTAAAGTTGCTGTTCTCCCTTCCTTGCCTATTAAAGGTGTTGATTTCATTCTGAGCAATGATTTAGCTGGGGGCAAGGTTATGCCAGTTCCTGAAGTCCTAAACAGTCCTGATTTTGACACAGAGCCTGATGAAACACAAATGCTTCGTGATGTATTTCCTGCTTGCGTGGTCACAAAGGGCCCAGGTGAAAAACTATGGCATTGACCTGTCTGACTCTTTTCTGGTTGCCGAACAGGTCCCTGATACTGTGAATGGGACCAAGATTCAGCCTGATGTCCAGCTCGCTGACGTACAGTCGACACTTTTCAGTCGGATGTTGTGCAGCCATTGGCCCCGGACCGGAATTCGTTTACAGCACCGCAAGGTGATAAAACCCCTTTTAAAATGTCGTTCCTCTGTTCTCAGCCAGGAGGATGCTTCCCAAGACCAAAGTAGCCTATGTTCTTGAGGATGGCTTACTGATGCGTCGATGGACTAGTGATGTCTCGGAGGAGGGAGACTGGAGCTCAGCAAACCATGTAGTTGTGCCTACCGCCTACTACCGTTCACAGGTACACTGTCCTTGGCTCATGACCACCCATGGTCAGGACACATGGGGGTCACTAAAACCTATGATAGAGTCCTTAGGCATTTCTTTTGGCCAGGACTGAAATCTGACGTTGTTCATCATTGTCGTACCTGCCATGTGTGTCAAGTCACTGGGAAACCAAACCAGGTGATTCCCCCTGCTCCTCTCCATCCCATCCCAGTAATGGGTGAGCCATTTGAAAGAGTGATCGTGGATTGTGTGGGACCATTGCCCAAGACTAAATCTGGAAATCAGTTCTTACTAACTGTGATGTGTGCTTCTACTAGGTTTCCAGAAGCAATCCCACTACGGACAATAACTGCTCCTGTTGTTGTAAAAGCTCTGGTGAAGTTCTTCTCAATGTTTGGCCTGCCAAAAGTGGTTCAAACGGATCAAGGAACCAATTTTAAATCAAAGGCATTTGCCCGGGCACTTCAAACATTAGGTGTTAAACATGTAACCTCTAGTCCCTATCATCCTGAAAGTCAAGGAGCACTAGAGAGATTTCATCAGACTATGAAATCAATGTTACGCAAGAACTGTAATGAGTCGCAGAAGGATTGGGACGACAGTGTGCCGCTTGTGTTGTTTGCAGCCCGTGAAGTTGTACAGGAGTCTCTAGGATTCAGCCCTGCTGAACTGGTGTTCGGACACGAAGTGAGAGGTCCTTTGAAGGTATTTAAAGAGCTACTGGTCAGGCCCGAGAAGAAAGTCAAAAGTATTCCAGAGTATGTTGCTAGGCTCAAGGATCGTCTGCAACATGCCTGTGCTTTGGCTAAAGATGCCCTGACTTCTTCCCAGCTCAAGATGAAGAAATACTATGACCGTAAAGCAGTTGTACACATGTTCCAGCCAGGCGACAAGGTTTTGATTCTCTTGCCTATACTCGGTTCTGCACTCTCTACCAAATTTTCTGGTCCTTATGTTGTAGAGAAGAAACTCAGTGATACCAACTACGTCATCCAGACTCCTGATCGCAGGCGACGATCCAGAGTGTGTCATGTCAACATGATGAAACTGTACCACTCACGGGAGAGTCAAAGTGAGTCAACCACAGTCCGGGGTGAGCATCAAGCTATATCTCCTATGGCTTCCATTTCAAAGGTGAGCCCTCCTGAAGATAATGATGGTTTGGTGATGCGTGGTGCTACACCACAAGGGGCAAGGCTGAGTAATACTGAAGTGCTGTCTGACTTGGGCCGCTACTTGTCTCATCTGCCTGGTGACCAAGGTAAAGATTTAAAGGACCTAATACATTGTTTCCCCTGTTTGTTTAATCACATCCCCTCTCAAACTTCTGTCATCGCTCATGATGTTGTTCTGACTAGCCCTAAGCCACTCAAGCAGCATGCATATCGGGTTAGTCCTGCCAAGAGGGGAAGCCATGAAGAAGGAGGTTGACTATCTGGTGCAAAACGGATTTGCGGTGCCAAGTTCCAGTCCATGGAGCTCCCTTGTCTTTGGAGATGAAGTCAGATGGAAGTCCAAGGTTCTGCACTGATTTTCGCAAGGTGAATTCTGTCACTGTTCCAGATGCACATCCATTACCTCTTATTGAGGACTGTATCGATTCAAATTGGTCCTGCTGCCTATGTCACAAAGCTTGATATGTTAAAGGGATACTGGCAAGTACCTTTAACCACTTCGTGCTTCTGAAATTTCTGCTTTTGTGACCCCCTGACAATTTTCTTCAATACACTGTTATGCCCTTTGGAATGTGTAACGTCCTGCTACTTTCCAGAGACTGGTAAATACTGTATTGGGGGATGTTCCCAACTGCAGAGCGTATCTCGATGATATTGTTGTGTTCTCTGAGGACTGGACTAGTCATTTGAATACTTTGAGGGACGTTTTCAGACGTCTGTCATCTGCATCCCTAACCCTTAATCTTGCTAAATGTGATTTTGGGAAGGGTATTGTTCTCTATCTTGGCCAACAGGTTGGTCGGGGACAGGTGCGTCCTGCAGATGCAAAGGTTAAGGCCATTGCTGAGTTTCCGCACCTACTACCAGGAAAGAGCTGATTTCTGGGGATGGCTGGCTACTATCGTCGTTTCTGCAAAAACTTTTCCTCTGTAGCAGCCCCGCTGACAGATTTGACCAGTCCCTCGAGGCCCTTCGTTTGGTCAAGTGAGTGCCAATGTTCTTTTGAGAGCCTTAAAGGTATGCTGTGTTGCACTCCTGTTTTGTCTGCCCCAGACTTTTCCCCTGCCCTTCAGTCTTGAAGTTGACGGCAAGTGCAGTTGGAGCGGGGCTGTTCTCCTGCAAGAGGACAATCATGGCATTGGCCATCCTGTGAGTTACTTTTCATGCAAGTTCAACAAACATCAACTCAACTATTCCACCATTGAAAAGGAAGCACTTGCATTGTTGTTTGCGCGTTACAACATTTTGAAGTTTATCTTGGATCAAGCATTAAGCTCATTAAGGTCTTCACAGATCATAATCCTCTTATGTTTCTCTCCAGGATGTACAATCACAACCAACGTCTTATCGTTGGTCTCTGATAGTTCAAGACTACAACCTGGACATAAGCCATAGGAAGGGGTCTGAAAATATTCTTGCTGATGCTTTGTCACGTGCTATGTAGTATGTTTTGTTGATGTAGATCCAAGCCTTGTGTTAGGTGTGAATTTGTTTAGCATTGCTTGGATTTATATGGGTGGGGGTGTTACATGTCAGACAAAGCACCTGTCGGCATGGGTCTCTCTCTTGTTGTTCCTTCTCTTGCTTACTCTGCTTTCTCGCCAGTGATTGAGATGATTGCTTTCCACCTGTGTTTGGAGTGGACCAATCAGCATGTGAGGTGGAAGTCAATAAAAGGACTCCTGAGAAGCAGGAGCTCAGTCTTGCTCTGCATTGCTTGCTGGTTGCCAGTGTTCCTGTCCCTTTATGCTGAGGCTGCTTTGTTATTAAACTTAAGAGTTTTGTGAGGTGGAGGTTGAGGACCGTAGGTAAGTTGGGGTACCCTGTACATTTTGCACGTAGTTGATCATTGTATAGATACACCAGGCTTAGTGGTTGTTGCGCCTGTGTAACGTTCTCTTAATCTTTTGTAGAGAAGCAGGCTAGGTATTTGGTTTGATTTTGTTTTGCTTGTAGAGCTAGTGGTGAGTTAGGCCCTGTTTTGTTATATTGATTTCATTTGTTTGGTACAACCTCCAGGTCCCATCCTCCACCCTCCTGTTGTGAACTATTTCCATGTTTGGAATAAAGACCAAATGTTTCACTTCTACACGGACTCTTTCACATTTTATTGATTGTCGTGTTACAGTCCCTGAATCCCTCAGAGGGGTATCAACACGAGCTAAAAGGAACTTAAGCTTGCGAAACTTAACTTTAAGGACAAAGTTGAGAACATGTTGAGCACAAGCAAATCACATCCTGCATGGGAGGGTGTGAAAACCATGATGGGGATGCAGTCTAAGAGAAAGGTCCGATTTCCCTCAATGGCATGTCAGACCTTGCCCTCTCAAATGAACTGAACACTTTCTATAATTGTTTTAATATTTATGACTTTAGTGAGGAGTCGTCAGTCTTCTGCTATAACATATGCCCCCCTGGGCAGAGCAATGTCCAGGTTGACAGAAACAAGGTCCTGACACTCTTCAGAGGTCTTAAGAAAGGAAAAGTCCTGGCCCTGGCGGCATTGGAGGCCGTATACTGAAGAACTGTTCTGAACAGCTGGCAGACATTTTTTGTTTTATTTTCAAAATGTCCTTACATCTCCACACCGTTCCTAATCTGTGGAAAGACTCAATTATTGTTCCGTGCCTAAAAATAAGACTCCAGAGTCTTTTAAGGCTTTAGGCTCTGTGGCACTTACCGTCCCTCGTTATGAAGACATTAGAGAAGATCGTGAAAGATGAACTATTGAACTCTGTACAGGATTTACTAGACCCGCTTCAATTCGCCTACAGACCAAAATTGGGAGTGAAAGATGCAGCATGTACTTTTTAACTTGATCTATACCCATCTTGAGGGTGCAAAGAACTTTGTGCGGCTGATTTTTATTGATTTTTCTTCAGCCTTTAATTGCATTCAACCACATATTTTGGCAGGGATCTTAAAGAATACTTTTAATATTGATCATAGTCTTATTTGTTGGCTGATGGACTTTTCAACTGACAAGTCACAACATGTGAGAGTGAATAGCATTTTATCCGATGTTCTCCTTTCCTCCACTGGTCCCCCAGGGCTGCATCCTCTCTGTGATCTTATTTATTTTATATACAAATGCATGCCAAAGCCAGCACGCCAGGCTTCATATCATTAAGTTCGCTGGACGAACGGGTAATAGTGTCGCTGCTGACAAACAACAACGACCCTGGAGTATGGTGCTACTTTAAATGATTTTACAGAGTGGTGCAAGTCGTCTTTTATGAACATCAACGCGGCAAAAACTAAAGAAATGCTGATTGACTTTAGGAAGAATCCCCCCACCCTCGCTCCGACCCTTATTAACGACCAAGCTATGGAAGTAGTGAAGCAATACAAATACCTAGGTATTATAATAGACGACAAACTCACATTCGAGCCTCAGGTTGACGCTGTCTGTAAAAAAGCACACCAGCGTATGTTTTTTTATCGTAGAACTTCGCAATTTTAATGTCGATAAGACTTTATGAGGATGTTTTATTGTTGTTTTATTGAAACTATTCTTTCTTTTGCCTTTGTGAGCTGGTTTGGGTCCTACTCACTCTAAAATAAACAACGGGCTGCAATACATTACTAAAGTGTGTGGAAAAATTTCCCAGAACTCTCTGACTGACTTAAAATCTCTATATGAGACAAGGACCCTGAAGAAGGCCCAGTCAGTCCTGGCTGATATAAGCCACACTCTGAACAGCTACTTCATGTTGTTGCTGTCTGGCCGCAGATTCTGTCTGCCTAAATGCAGGACAAAGAGACACAAAAACTCTTTTGTTCCTGCTGCTATAGGTTTTGTTAATAATTCAATGTGAGATGTGGACTTCTGTGTAGTATGTATTTACTTGTGTCCTCCATCGATAGAGTCTGTTGTCTGTATGGCTTATGTGTTGTTTATGTTGCACTTTATTTGCTGCAAAATGAATTGCCCCTCGGGGATAATAAAGACTCATTGACCTATACAGTATACTGTACTTTTCACTGCTAAAAAACTGAACACTGACACTAGTGCTGCCAGTTGACCTTTAGACTGTGGCTGCACTCAATGATTCTGGTTGAGATAACTAGTGTTATGATTTGGCACCATAAATATTATTTATATTATAAAGAAAAATTACAACATGACTATAGCTAGTAAAAGTATTTTACTCAACGGGAACTTTTATACATAAAAAATAACAAATTCACAATGCTATACACAGCACAGACACAATTTACTTTGTACTTATTATTAAATGAAACATTTGTTTTAACGAGTTATTACCCTACTCCAACTTAAAGAAAATGCTTCTGATAAAATAAGCCTACTTCACATTAAATGAATAATGTAGGATGGTTGCTTAACATTATCAAATGCTTCTCTCACACCTGGCCTGCTGGCAGTTTTAATCCAGCTGTGCAGATCTTTTAGCTGCTTCTCTCTTACTCTTACTTACTTAAGCACACACAACTAACATTAGGCTATACTTTTTTATATATACAGTATATGAAAAGTTTATTACATTAACCAACTGGGAGATTAATGTATCATCTAATAACAAAATAAGGCGATTTTCACTTTCATTAACGTCACATCTGATTGTTGGTTGAAAACTCACGTAACAGTGACTGTAAACAACGTATAACCTAGCATGATTCAAGAGCCCAACCCATCCCATCCCTGAGCCTCTCTCTTCTCTACAGAGCACACACTCATGTAACAGACGTAATGTAGCTACATTAGCCTGCTGCTGCTACATAGGCTGTCAATAGCTTTGGTTGATAACGTAGCATTTTACGTTAATATAAGGCAATGCTGACATGATGCACACGTTAAACGCTGAAGCTGCACATTATTCAAAGTTCAAGTGGATTTTTTTGGTTACTATACTACACATTTATGGTAGGTCTTTATGGTAGGTATTTATGGTATTTATGGTATTTATGATGGTCAGTTTTCGTACGTGATTGACTAAAGGTCCATCCTTTCTGTGTATATCACACATGATTAACAGATAGGTTCAGGTGTTTTCTTCAGAAAATACTCAGGTCTTTGATTTCATGTTATGCTATTATAATAAAGCACATAACTATAAAGTCGTTTTTAACGTTTAACTGACAGCACTAATCCGGATATATCCTTTAACGCCCACTTAAAACAAACCTCAAGAACAGCCTATATTCACCTTCGTAACATTGCCAAAATTATGCACATCCTGTCTCAGCACGATGCTGTAAAACTAGTCCATGCATTCGTTACTTCCAGGCTGGACCATTGTAATTCCTTACCAGTGTTTCCCGCAGAAAATTTGTTAGTTAAGGTGGTAGTGTTGGCATCTGACCGGGGAGGGGTTACTACACGCTACACTAATACACTAAGTATTACATTTCAATAATAATTTATAATTAATACATAACCAGCTTTTCAAAAATTTGCAATTTTAAGCTCATTAAACTATTAAAAAGAATTGCTATAACAGTTTTACTCGCATGGCTCCCATTATCCTCTGTGACACGCTCTCTTCCACTTCGCCTGACAACTCTTCTCCAAAACAAACAGCTCTATGATAACAGCTCAGCCCATAGATTCTCTCACTTGCATGCCCCAGCTGCCCACACATTTGTTGAAAAACTCCGACGCGCACGATTACGCTCCCAGTCTGGGTTCAGGGGGCAGACACCATCATCACATTTAAAGCGTAACTCTCGCCAAAATGCAACCTAGGTTCTTTTTGTGAATGTACCCTGAGTCAAACTTTCGTTTAAAAGCATAATTAGGATGGAAGCGCCACTTTTAACATTTACCGTATCATCGTTTTCGGTCAAATGGCCTTTTGAACGGGAGAGCTAGGAGCACTACTATGCTAGCCTCAAAATCACTATTTTTAAACCACTAAGAAGGCTCGACACAACATGAGACTTTGCTCAAAGTTATCACCAGGGGCTCTACACATGAACCCCAGCATTGACAACATTGTTTGTGTTCACAGAGTTTAATAAAAAGAAAGGTTTTAACAACGGAAAACGATAATACGGTAAATCTTTAAAGTGGCGCTTCCATCCTAATTATGCTTTTACATTCCCAAAAAAGACCCTAGGTTGCATGTTGGCGAGAGTTACGCCTTAAGAGTAAACTTAAAACTCTCCTCTTTGGTAAAGATTAAAGTTAAGGAGTGAGGAGTTGCAGTCTTCGCCTAGAGGGTGTATAGCTACAGACATGGCACCTCTCTTCTCTGCTTCTCGTCATAGTCAGTCAGATTCATCTACCTACCCTAACAGAACTGGCTTAGGTTGTTCCTTGCACCAGCTCTCTAATGTAATGGGGAGAGAAAAGGAAGAAAGAAAACCATGAGCATAGAACAAATAATAATGTTCTTTGTGTCACTTTTGAGGGGTTTAATAAACCGGTTAATAACGTGAACGTTACTCTTTTCTCTGACACGTAAAATCACTGCAAGAGCCAGAAAAAAAAAAAGATTGAGAGTTTGCTTGCAAAACGTGATGTGAAAAAATATTTTATCTAGATTAATACAGAGATTTATCCTAGTCCTATATCCTAGGCCAGTCTAGCATGTCTACTTCAAACTAAAAATTTGGCCCCTGCAGTACAAACTCAAAAAGTTCTGGCGACACTGTAAAAACACCTCCTCCCAAGGAGGAGACACCCCTTGACCCAAACGGCTATAGACCCATATCTATCTTACCCTGTCTCCTGAAATACTTTGAAAGCTTGGTCAATAAACAGATTACCAACCATCTCGAATCCCATCGCCTTCCCTCTCGCGCAATCTGGCTTCCATGCTGGTCACGGCTGTACCACAGCTACCCTTGAGGTCATGAACTACATCACTGCCACCACTGACCAAAAGCATTACTGTGCAGCCATCTACATTGACCTGTCCAAGGCCTTTGACTCTGTTAACCATCATATTCTCATCAACAGACTCCAGTACCTTGGGTTCTCTCATGACTGCCTCACTCACACACATAACACACACACACACACACACACACATAACACACATGCACGCATACGCACACTCACACACACACACTACGTACAAATAGTGATGCAAGAAGCCCTGCAACATCGCTAACAGTGGGTCTGTGTGTATTGATTCCAAAAGGAGAAGTGAATGTGAACACAGATGTAAGTGATTCTTTTGCCCCATAGTCAAAGTAAATATTGGAGCAATTCTTCACAAGCCACACATCTCCAAAACATTCTGACACTAAAATGGTATTTTTCAGGACGGACACAACAGGAGAAAATTAAATTAGTTTGAGACATGTTTCTGTTTTAGGACCAAAACTCGGTGAGATCTGGCAACACAGAGAAGCTAACATCAGCTAAATTGTGAACGGTAATAACACTAATGTCTAGCTGTGTAAATATCTAACTTTAGCAAAAACAATGGAAATAGAAATATTGACAGCCCCCCCCGTGTTAGTAACAAAGTTCTGTTTCAGCACCACGGACAGCACCATCTATACACTCTCCTACGTGTGTGTTCTAGTGTCAATCACTGGTCTTAAATCCTCCAAGGTGAAATTGTCTCACATAAGCTGCGTTTTCATCCTGAGGGCTTCCAGGGATTTAAACAATCACTCATTGTTGTTCCAAAGATACCTTTCTGAAGCAAAGCAGAACATTCATTACCTAAAATAAAAAGAAAGGCAGAATCACAATATTATATCCATACTGATAAGAACTACCATAGAGAATGAATGAAAAAAGTTAAGGTATTTAATCTCTACTTTTCCTGCGAAATAGGTCCAAACTGGATCCGGTTCCAAACTGGGCGGAAACATTGGTTTATTATATTGTTGAAACCATCAATAAAGCAATTTTTTTGCAGTAAAAAGATATAAACAGTAGAGCAGAGTGCATAAATGTGATGTATACTGTGGCCTCACAGCAAAAGGTACCGAGTCGAAGCCTGGCTTCGTCCCGGCCTGTGCGGAGTTGGTTTGTTCTCTCCAAGTGTCTGCGTGGGGTGTGTCAGGATGCTCCGGTTTCCCCCACCACTGAAAACATGTTCCTCTCGCTTTGGATAACAGCGTCAGCTAAATGACATGTAATGTAATGCAAAACAACAGCATTTTATGATCATCCAAATGTAGTTACAGGATTTTGGATATTTATGAATGGAATAGTTTTAATAAAGAGGATACATGTAAGTAAACACAATGTTAAATAAACTAACTTTGGTGAAATATGAATCACATGTAATGAATCAGAGTTGAATATGTAACATTTATTAATCCTGTTGAGTTTAACACTTTGATCAGCAGAGGGCGATAAAACTCCTTCATTTCATTCTGGATATTATGGGATGTTGTCAGCATCTTTCATATATTAGAATATTCTTCCTCTTTGGTTGGTTGGTTTTTATCTTCTACTCTCCAACTGGTCTCAACAAACTGTCTGGTTTGTTTCAAATATGAATAAGTTGGATCACAAAAAGAAAGAAAAGTTTCTGCAGCAGGTTCCTCTCAACACTTCAGATATCAGAGCTGCTTACTGATATGAACTCAATCATTATGTGTGCTATAAGTTTTCTGAAAATGAGGCATTATTTAACGCTAACTTTAACTAAAATATGAAACCGCTACTACTAAAGCCCATTCGCTGTTATCCAAAAAGTTAGGTGTGTCATCTCTGTGATGGTTGGGGTCCAGCTGACTGTGAGTTTCTGTTTTGTTTTCTATTTGCTATTTTCTGTTTTGCTCTCCTCTCAGTTTCTGTGTCAGCCTCTCTGAGTTACTTCAGTCAAGAGTTCAGACTACGTTGTGATTGGACAGAGCTGAGGAAGAGGAGGAAGAAGGCTGAGGCAGGGGGAGTGTTAATTAGAGTCATCTTTTGGATAATAGTAAACCTGGTTCCATCCTGGATGGGTTCTTTACTGTGTGTGTGTGTGTGTGTGTGTGTGTGTGTGTGTGTGTCTGTGTGTCTGTTGTGTGAGTTTGTGTGTGAGTATGTGTGTGTGTGTGTGTAGGTGTGTGTGTGTGTGTCCGTGACGTGCGTGTGTGTGTGTGTGTGCGGTCCGTACGCGATGCGGTGTGTGTCTCGTGTGTGTTGGGTGTGTCTGTGTGTGTGTCCGTGTGTCTGTGTGTGTGTTGTGTGTGTGTGTGTGTGTGTGTGTGTGCGTGTCCGTTATTGTGTGTGTGTGTGTGTGTGTGCGTGTCTGTACATGCGTTTGTGTGTGTGTTTGTGTTGTGGGTGTGTGTGTGTGTGTGTGCGTTGTGCGATGCGTGTTTGTGTGTGTGTGTTGGTGTGTGTCTGTGTGTGTGTGTCCGTGTGTGTGTGTGTGTCTGTGTGTTTGTGTGCACGTGTGCTTGTGTTTATGTGTGTGTGTGCTTGTGTTTGTGTGTAAAAGTGTGTACAAGTGTGCTCAAATGCATTAGTGTACTTAATTTTATTTATCTATAATGTATAATTACAGTTTTGCACAATAAATGTTCCCAAAACTACATACTCACGTTTCTCTTTAAAAGAAAATACATTTAGCAGTTTGGTTTTCCTTAGTGTCTGTGTAACCTGGTCTGAAATGGTACTATTATGATTTATATATTGTGATATATATCGTTATCGTAAGAGGCTGCAATGTATATCACAATATGGATTTTAGGCCATATCGCCCACCAGATGTTTCTAAAGAATAATTTCCAGAGCCGTTCTGTTTCTGTCAGTTCTTTATTGACCGATGGCCTTTAAAAGGGTTAAAGTTTGAAATACATTTCTGTTCTCCGTCCCAAACATCCAGACTGTGATTGTAAACACAGAGAACAGCCCACGTAAAAAACAGAAATAAACACTGACAGCGTTTGTAACACGATGAGGAATCCTCAGAATACAACATTCATAACCGGAATAATTCATCCAGCAGAAGATGGACGTTAACGTTTACAGCGTAGGTTTTAGAGTCTAATGCATGCAGGGTGTAAAATATAATATAGTTATGAAACCAGAGAGTGAGGGATGTTAAATTAGTGATGATCCTTCAAAATAAAGCTACCATCCTTCAAAATAAAGCTACCATCCTTCAAAATAAAGCTACCATCCTTCAAAAAAAGCTCCCTTTGAGCCCTAAAACTGGCTAAAGGCTGATTAATGCTTTGTGCACACACACACACGCATATACACACACAGACACACATCCACACACACACAGACATACACACATATACACACAGACACGCATGCACTCACACACACCCACGCCAAAGAACACCCACAGACACACACTCACTCACTCACACACACACACACATATAGTATATAACACACACACATATATATACACACACACACACACTCACACACACACACACACGCATATACACACACAGACACACACACACACACACACAGACATCACACATATACACACACTCTCAACCCACTCACACACACACCCCACATACGCACACACACACTCACTCACTCACCACAGACACACACACACACTCACCACACACACACACACACATATAGTATATATACACACACACACACACACACACACAGGCTCATAGAGGTCAATGCTCATGCGGGAGCCTCCCCAGAAGCATGACCATCTTAACTCTCTGTGTGTAAACAAGCTTCTCTCTGAAGCTAACTTTTGAACACTAAATTAAAAACTAAATATAATCCAGTTCTGAAACCAGACAAGCAGCAGAAGTAGAAACCGACAGGTAACAGCTGAGCAGCGAAGCGTCTCTCACACTCGGAGAGGAAAAATATGCTGAAGTAATCAAACTGTCTGTCAGCCTTAAAGTAAAGGCTGAGTAAGGCAGGACACGTTTCCCAATTATTCAAGTCTTTCCTGAATCAACTATGAAGCTCTAGTGACAACATGAAGCTGAAATTATGTCAGAACCACTTTGTTTCTCTGGTTTTATGTCTGGTTCCTCTCACAATCTGTTACAGACACGTGAGGGCTGCAAACCCCTCACAACTTAAAGGGGAACTCTGGTATTATTCACCCTGGACTCTCTGTCTCAATGTTTCTGAGTGTCTGATGGAACAACAATCTCTGAAACTGGTCCAGTATTAAACCAGAACCAAGCTGTAATGTAACCCTACAGGACTAATGTTCAGCAGCAGTTAGAGTCCACTAAAAGTTCTGTTTTCACCGAACAGACTCCATGTAAATAATCAAAACAACAACAATAGACGATACTAATTAGCAACTATACGCCGATATCAAACCTTCATTTTAAGTAAAATCATAGAAAAGCGTTTTTCAACAACTCAACCTTTTCTTATCACTAAACAACAGTTTTGATGCCTTCCAGTCCGGTTTTCGAACCACACCACAGCACTGAGACGGCTCTGCGTTAAAGTCTTTAATGACATCCGCTACCGCAAACACGATAGTGGCAAAATTTCAGTCTTAGTATTACTTGATCTCAGTGCTGCATTTGATACGGTAGACCATGACATATTGCTTGACCGATTGAAAAACTGGGTTGGTCTTTCTGGCTCAGTACTAAAGTGGTTTGAATCCTATTTAAAGAATAGGGACTACTTTGTGTCTATAGGTAATTATACATCTGAGCATACAAATATGACGGCGGAGTTCCCCGCAAGGCTCAGTTCTGGGGCCTCTTCTGTTCAACATCTACATGCTTCCACTGGCTCAGATTATGGAAAACAACAAAATAAGTTACCATAGTTACACGGATGACACACAAATTTACATAACCTTATCGCCAGGGAACTATAGCCCAATACAACAACTGAATATGTGCATTGAACAGATTAAAGTGATGGTTCGGAGTAATCACCCTCCAAGCCTTCTTTGCACCCATGACCTCGAGCCAAACACACCAGAAGCTTCTTACTACATTGGCGAAGTTAATACGTGAGTAGCGTTAGCGCTGAAATAGCGTTCGGGCTAATGGACCTACGTTTGTACCTTAAATGACCCACTAATAATGCCCGAAATGATACCAAAGGTCTACAGTATATATAGGTTATGCTCTCATAAACGATGGATTGGAAAGTTTGTAAGTACACCAGAAGTTTATGTAAATAACACTTGCCTGCTGGCTTCTTGCTTCTGCTGTTGTTGTTGCTGCTGTAAGACGAGTGCTTAGGGACCGTCTACAAATTACAAGAACCGAAGAAGAGATGCAACAAAATTTAATTTAACTTTTTTTAAAGTAAGTGCTGTAATATAACTAGCAGGAAACAAGTAATAACTGACGTAAGTTTGGAGACATTACCTTATTTAATCATTAAATGAATACATATTTTTGTTGTATCTCTTTTCGGTGTAGTAATTTATAGACGGCCTTAAGCACTCTCGTCTAACTGCAGGTAGCAGCAGCAGCAACAGAGAGCTGAAGAGAGCAGGCAAGTGTTCATAAACTTCTGGTGTACTTACAAACTTTCCAATCCATCGTTTTTATGAGAGCATAACCTTATATATACTAGTGTAGACCTTTTGTATCATTTCGGGCATTATTAGTGGGGTCATTTAAGAGATACAAACATGGGTCCATTAGCGCCCCGCGCTTAGCTATTCAGCTGATAACGCTACTCTCGCTAACTCGCTTCCAATGTTAGACCCAGGTGAAAAAGCTTGGGGGGGGTGTTTTTGGCTCGGGTCATGGTGCAAAGGACCCTAGGGTGAATTAACTCGAACCATCACTTTAATGTGGATGTGCCAGAACTTTCTTAAATTAAATGAAGAAAAAATCGGAGGTGGTTGTTTTGGAGCTCAAAGAGGAACGATTAAAAGTCAGCTCAGCTTCAAACGACAATGTTGAAAACAACAGACAAAGCCAGAAATCTTGGTGTAGTCATGGACTCAGACCTGAATTTTAAAAAGCCACATTAAGACAATTAAAAAATCAGCCTATTATCACCTTAAAAATATATCAAGGGTTAAAGGACTTATGTCTCAGCAGGATCTGGAAAAACTTGTCCATGCTTTTATCTTCAGTAGACTTGACTACTGTAACGGGTGTTCTTTACAGGTTCCCCTAAAAATCCATCAGACAGCTGCAGCTGATTCAGAACGCTGCTGCTCGAAGTCCTCACTAAAACCAGGAAAGTGGATCACATCACTCCAGTTCTGAAGTCTTTACACTGGCTTCCAGTGCCTCAAAGAGTTGATTTCAAAATACTTTAGCTGGTTTATAAATCACTAAACGGTTTAGGGCCAAAATACATTTCTGATCTGCTACCTTACACTATGACCCACCCAGACCTCTCAGGTCGTCTGGGACAGGTCTACTTGTTGTCCCCAGAGTCAGAACTAAACAGGGGGAAGCAGCGTTCAGTTTTATGCTCTACCATATCTGGAACAAACTCCCAGAAAACTGTAGGTCCGCTTCAACTCTCAGTTCTTTTATATCAAGGCTGAAGACCTTTCTTTTGATCTCGCCTTTCTTTAAATAACCTATTTTATCTGCTTTTAAAAGTTTCCCACCTAACAGTGCTTGTACTGCACTGTAAATTATATTCTTGACTTTGAATGTTTTTAAATTGTTTTTAATTGTTTTCTGAATGCTCTTTCATGTTTTATGTAAAGCACTTTGAATTGCCCTGTTGCTGAAATGTGCTATATAAATAAAGCAGCCTTGCCTTACTTTTAGAAAACATATCCCAAATAAATAAACAGGACTTTTAGCATGTATAGAGCCAGCATATCTCCACCAGACTCCATGTAAATAATCAGGACTTTTAGCATGTATAGAGCCAGCATATCTCCACCAGACTCCATGTAAATAATCAGGACTTTTAGCATGTATAGAGCCATCATATCTCCACCAGACTCCATGTAAATAATCAGGACTTTTAGCGTGTATAGAGCCATCATATCTCCACCAGACTCCATGTAAATAATCAGGACTTTTAGCGTGTATAGAGCCATCATATCTCCACCACACTCCATGTAAATAATCAGGACTTTTAGCGTGTATAGAGCCAGCATATCTCCACCAGACGCCATGTAAATAATCAGGACTTTTAGCGTGTGTAGAGCCAGCATATCTCCACCAGACTCCATGTAAATAATCAGGACTTTTAGCGTGTATAGAGCCAGCATATCTCCACCAGACTCCATGTAAATAATCAGGACTTTTAGCGTGTATAGGGCCAGCATATCTCCACCAGACTCCATGTAAATAATCAGGACTTTTAGCGTGTGTAGAGCCAGCATATCTCCACCAAACTCCATGTAAATAATCAGGACTTTAGCGTGTATAGGGCCAGCATATCTCCACCAGACTCCATGTAAATAATCAGGACTTTTGCGTGTATAGAGCCAGCATATCTCCACCAGACTCCATGTAAATAATCAGTACTTTTAGCGTGTATAGAGCCAGCATATCTCCACCAGACTCCATGTAAATAATCAGGACTTTTAGCATGTATAGAGCCAGCATATCTCCACCAGACTCCATGTAAATAATCAGGACTTTTAGTGTGTATAGAGCCAGCATATCTCCACCAGACTCCATGTAAAAAATCAGGACTTTTAGCGTGATATAGAGCCAGCATATCTCCACCAGACTCCATGTAAAAAATCAGGACTTTTAGCGTGTATAGATCCAGCATATCTCCACATGTAAATGTGTGAATTAAGGGTTTATTTCAACCAAACCAGAGTGGTGATTGTTGGAACAGTGGAAAGATGAACCAAGACGGCTTTTGGTAGTTTTATTTAGTTTCTGTCCACTTTGAATGAAGTATGTTTTACAATGATAAAAGTCCTGATTATTTACATGGAGTCTGGTGGAGTTTGGCAAACACAATTCCACAGATGTTTTAATGTTTAAAAAAAGGATCTTACTCTTTAACAGAAAGGTCGACCTCCTTAGAAATCCTTTCCATAATGTTGTTAGACACTTAGAATAATATTCTGAGTCTGTCAGCAGCATAACCAGCACTTTAGTGAAGGTAAATACAAGCTGCACAATCACTATTAACTTACGTTGTAGCCTGTTTCTCTCGCTGAATACTGAACCAATGTCAAAGGCGGTTGTTCCCGTCAGACACTTAGACACATAAACATGGGAACATAGTGTCCGGGTTCTTACACAAAGTCAACCTGGGACTTTAAATATCGTACCAGTGTCAGATTTGATCATTTATTAAGAAAACAACCGATACTGTAGACACACAAAACATCCTTCCTACAGGGAGCGTCACACTCACTCTGTCTGTCTTAGTTTGCATGCTAACGATGCTAACGATGCTAAGAACAATATGTTTTACATCAACATTTACTGGAGAACAAGTTATGGGATGGGAGCAGAGTTGTGTGCCGCGGACTACTTCTCCTGTTTCAGTTTTACAGATAGTACACATGCGTCAGTTATAATAGGATGAAAGCTAACCCATACACACCCACACCCACACACTCCCCAAGGCCATTCTTTACTGTGATGAGACTCAACGTGTGATCGGACCAGAGTTTTATTTCAGAAACACCAGATACAAACTCCTGTTCTCCCGGCAAGACGCTGAGGTTTCTGGTTCAAAATCACCATCACCAAACTCCACCAGACTCCATGTAAATAATCAGAACTTTTAGCGTGTATAGAGGCAGCATATCTCCACCAGACTCCATGTAAATAATCAGAACTTTTAGCGTGTATAGAGCCAGCATATCTCCACCAGACTCCATGTAAATAATCAGAACTTTTAGCGTGTATAGAGGCAGCATATCTCCACCAGACTCCATGTAAATAATCAGGACTTTTAGTCTGGTGTAGTTTGGTGACGGTGATTTCGGGGCTGTTTCATGTTAAACTAAAAGGATCTTACTCTTTAACTAAAAGCTCTATCTCTGTAGGGATCCATCCCATAATGTTGTCAGACACTTAGAATAATAATCTGAGTCTGTCAGCAGCTGCAGGTAAATGTTGCTCTGAACAAAAGAACCGAATGTTCGTGTTGAGTATTTGTAGAAATAAAAGCAGTCTGGCTTCACATGGCTGCGTCCCAGAATCCTCCTGGTTATTACTGCTATCATGTATACACCATAGAAAAATACTTTTGGGAACAAAAACTTTAGCTTCACTTTTAGGGATTTTACTGTTACGATAAGAGTGGTCTGCAGCAGCATGTTCTTAAATAGATTGATTCAGTGTGTGTGTGTGTGTGTGTGTGTGCGTGTGTGTGTGTGTGTGTGTGTGTATTGTGTGTATGCGTGTGTGTTGTGTGTGTCTGTGTCTGTGCGTCTGTGTGTGACTGTCTGTGTGTGTGTGTGTGTGTGTGTGTGTGTGTGTGTGTGTGTGTGTGTGTGTGTGTGTGTGTGTGTGTGTGTGTGCGTCTGTGTGCGTCTGTGTGTGTGTGTGTGTGTGTGTGTGTGTGACTGTCTGTGTGTGTGTGTGTGGTGTGATGTCTGTGTGTGTGTGTGGTGTGTGTGTGTCTGTGTGTGTCTTGTGTGTGTGTGTGAGTGTGTGTCTTTGCGTCTGTGTTGTGTGTGTGTGTGTGTGTGTGTGTGTGTGTGTAAAGACGTTCATCCAGAGGTTTCTTAAAGGTGCAGTCCGTCAGTCTTCAGTTAAACCCTCTCGGCCATCTGTGTCCCAGATGAGAAGATGGGGGTCCAGACGAGTTGAAACAGCTACTTTCAATGTTCAGAATGTAACTAAGTACATTTACTCCCTTAACGTTCAAAATGTAACTAAGTACATTTACTCCCGTACTGTTCTTAACTGTACGATGTTTTTGGCACACTTTCTCAACACGTTTCTGACTGAGACGGGCTTTAGAGATGAACAGGGGAACATCCTCGTGAGGTTATGTATGTGTGAACAGCAGGCACATCTATCAGTGTGTGTGTGTATGTGTGTGTGTGTGTGTGTGTGTGTGTATATATATATATGTGTGTGTGTGTGTGTGTGTGTGTGTGTGTGTGTGTGTGTGTATAACATGTAATATAAAGTGAGTGGCATGGCGTTCCTTTATGTTTTGGCAGTGAAAATGAAGTGTTTATGCATCTGTCCTATTGTTTACATGTTTGTGTGTGTGTGTGTGTGTGTGTGTGTGTGTGTGTGCGTGGTGTGTGAGTGTGCGTGTGTACAACATGAAATATATAAAGTGAGGCGCAGCCGTTTCTTTTGTTTCCGGCAGTGAAAATGAAGTGTTCATGCATCTACCTATTGTTTACGTGTTTGTGTGTGTGTGTGTTTGTGTGCTTGTGTGTGTGTGTGTTTGTGTGCTTTGTGTGTGTGTGTATATGTGTGTGTGTGTATGTGCGCACTTTGCTCCTGTATTTCCCGGTGGTCAGTGTTTGGGTGACCCTCCAGCTGCCTGGGTGCAGTTGAGCTTCCTGAACCCAGGCAGGGTGACTCGTCCGTGGGTGTAGATGTCCCGGTCGGAGCCCTGGTTCATCCGTTTGACCAGGTTCTTCTCGTACAGCAGAGGGTGGCAGCGCCGAAGCTGCAGGCCGCGGGGCCAGAAGCGCTGGTAGTAATGGCAGAGCTCCGTCTTCCTGCGGGACGGCAGGAACTCGTACACGTGCACCGTGTCACACAGCGACATCATCAGGACCGTTCCTGGGCGGGACACAAAGGAGAGAACACGGTATGTACACCTTTTACGTGTTTGGAAACTAATATGACGTGAGCAAAGTTTGATGCTTTTTTTGTTTTTGTAATTTTTCCAACGTGTTTGTTGCTTTATTTCAAAGTATTTTTTAACATTTTTTTGTTGCTTTTTTAAAAATGTTTTTGGCTTTTTCTTCTCCCTTCTTTGGTCTCTAATAATCAGGGTCCAAAATGAGCACCATCTATCTGCCAAATGCTGGTAAAATGCTGCAAGTGGCTCTGTGCATTCATGTCCAAGTAATGCTTGTTACTAACTTAGCTCTGGGGAGCTGATTCCCCGGAGTCCTTATGTTTTTTTTAGGGTGGCACCTAAATTACGGTTGCAGCTGTCGCCGTGCTCCTCCTCCATGCCCTGCTATGCCCTGCTACACTCTGCTACGTCCTGCTATGTCCTGCTATGTCCTGCTACACTCTGCTACGTCCTGCTATGTCCTGCTATGTCCTGCTACACTCTGCTATGTCCTGCTACACCCTGCTACGTCCTGCTATGTCCTGCTACGTCCTGCTACGTCCTGCTATGTCCTGCTATGTCCTGCTACACTCTGCTACGTCCTGCTACGTCCTGCTATGTCCTGCTATGTCCTGCTACACTCTGCTACGTCCTGCTACGTCCTGCTATGTCCTGCTATGACCTGCTATGTCCTGCTACACTCTGCTACGTCCTGCTACTCCCAATGTCCTGCTACACTCTTGCACACCCTGCTATGTCCTGCTATGTCCTGCTATGCCCTGCTACACTCTGCTACGTCCTGCTATGTCCTGCTACACTCTGCTACGTCCTGCTACGTCCTGCTATGTCCTGCTACACCCTGCTACATCCTGCTATGTCCTGCTACACCCTGCTACACCCTGCTACACCCTGCTACGTCCTGCTATGTCCTGCTACGTCCTGCTACACCCTGCTACGTCCTGCTATGTCCTGATACACTCTGCTACGTCCTGCTACGTCCTGCTATGTCCTGCTACACTCTGCTACCCGCCCTGCTATGTCCTGCTACACCCTGCTACATCCTGCTATGTCCTGCTACACCCTGCTACACCCTGCTACACCCTGCTACGTCCTCCTATGTCCTGCTACGTCCTCTGCTAAACCCTGCTACACCCTGCTACCTATGTCCTGCTACGCCCTGCTACACCCTGCTATCCTGCTATGTCCTGATACACTCTGCTGCCCTGCTATGTCCTCTACCCCACACCCTGCTACCTGCTGCATGTCCACACCCTGCTATGTCCTGCTACACCCTGCTACTCCTGCTATGTCCTGCTATGTCCTGCTACACCCTGCTATGTCCTGCTACACCCTGCTACGGTCCTGCTATGTCCTGCTATGTCCTGCTACACTCTCATACGCCCTGCTACGTCCTGCTATGTCCTGCTACACTCTACCGTCCTGCTATGCCCATGTCCTGCTATGCCCTGCTACACTCTGCTACGCCCTGCTACGCCTGCTATGTCCTGCTACACTCTGCTACCCCCTTCACACTCTAACATCCATGTCCTCTACACCCTGCTACACCCTGCTACACCCCGCACGTCCCTATGTCCCTGCCCTGCTACACCCTGCTACGTCCTATGTCCTGATACACTCTGCTACGCTCTGCCCTGCTATGTCCTGCTACACTCTGCTACGCCCCAGCTCGTCCTGCTATGTCCTGCTACACCCTGCTACATCCTGCTATGTCCTGCTACACCCTGCTACACCCTGCTACACCCTGCTACGTCCTGCTATGTCCTGCTACGTCCTGCTACACCCTGCTACGTCCTGCTATGTCCTGATACACTCTGCTACGTCCTGCTATGTCCTGCTACGCCCTGCTACACCCTGCTACGTCCTGCTATGTCCTGCTACACCCTGCTATGTCCTGCTACACCCTGCTACGTCCTGCTATGTCCTGCTACGCCCTGCTACACCCTGCTATGTCCTGCTACACCCTGCTATGTCCTGCTACATCCTGCTACGTCCTGCTACACCCTGCTACGTCCTGCTACACCCTGCTACATCCTGCTACACCCTGCTACATCCTGCTATGTCCTGCAGTGCCCTGCTATGCCATGAACTACTACAACTATTTCTAGTCATAGTTCCATTATCTTTTTTGTGACTATTGTTGCCACTGTTCATCACACTCACTCCCCAAATTGATTTGCTTCACTCATCAGCCAAAAAAACAATAGTAATCTATAGAGCTCAACAGTGTGATTCTGGAAGTAAAAGTCAGATTTGATTTTCTCCATAAGGATTTAGATCACCAGCCATGATGTCTAAACCATCCGGGGTAGACTGACCACTGCAAAGAACTTTCTTTAGTGGAGACGGAGTCGAGCAGCAGCAACAGCAAAAACTCACAGAGATCTTCATTCTGTTGTAATATGACTTTGTTTTCGCCCACGGATGCTGCTTTATATAATCTTGTTATGTTTAAAGTGTGGTCCTGTTATTCAGTCAGGCTGTTTGATTTCAGGAAGGGGGGCAAACTAGTTGTCACGGGAGGCTGATGACCTCATGTGGTAAAGTTAGTGAATGGAATTTGGCCTGATGGTAAACAGTTTGCGCGTAAGTGATTGAGTAAAGGTCCATCCTTTCTGTGTATGAAACAAATGATTAACAGAGAGGTTCAGTTGTTTTCTTCAGAAAGTACTCAGGTCTTTTGATTTCATGTCATACTATTACGATAAAGCACATAACTATAAATAAGTGTTTTCCCCTATACAATAAGCACCCCCCAACACACTACACTTGCACTAACCTGCACTTCATCTTGGACTTTACATCTGCCCATTGCATATACTTGTAATTAAAATTTTTATTTGCAAATATGAAAACAGCTCATATGGTACAGAACCCATAGCATATAATTTTATTCTTTTGAAAACCTTTTTTCTAATGCAACTGTTAATTTGTATGTATTTATTTTAGGGCTGTCAAAATAACGCGTTAATTTCGATTAATTAATCTGAGAAAAAATAACGCTTTTAAATAAATAATGCAGATTAATCCATTCCATATTGACGTTTGACCCGGAGCCGTTCTAGCCACCATTCGACTGTAAAATGAAGGAGGGAGACGAGAATGTGCTGCCTGGATCATTGATTGGAACATTCAGCTACTTGTTACTTCTTCCTGCCAACCCTGGCTACCGAAATCTGGTGCCCCTGATATGTCTGCTCTTCTCTCTGATGCTCTGAAACAGACGATACAGGCAACACAAACACCGCTGCACCTGACGCTAGTTAACACTATACTGGACAGCAGCTAACGTTAGCCTACCGCTAGCTAGTAGCTGGATTAAACACTGTTAAAATGCTGACAGCTAACGCTTAAACGGTGTAAAGTTTGACTGTGTTTTACTGTAGAGGATTCAACACCGGTATGTAACAATCTGCTAGCCTGACAAGCCAGCTGCCACTAGGGTGCGTCTAGATTTCTAGGCTAACAATCTGCAGCTGCCGTCGGAAAAATAACACAGACGGTGCGTTCAATGAAACTGGTAAACTACAGCCTCGTGGTGCATTTGAAGTTATTGTAAATGTCCTTTTCCCATCTGGTGGTTGTTTTTGTCGTTCAACAGTAATTTACTAGTGAAATAAGTTATTGTTATTGTTATAAAATCATTTAATTTTGACCATATGGCCTTAGCAATAAACAAGCCCTTCTTTAATGTCACCGACTGTTGTTTAGTACCATTCTTTTTTCTTTTCTTTTTTTACTTTCTTAAAAAGTATTGGTTCAGGCACCGTTAATTATGTATGCGATTAATTTGATTAATTAATCACAGAGTATGTAATTAATTTAATTAAATTTTTTAATCGATTGACAGCCCTAATTTATTTGTTTTTCCTGTATTTACTGTATATTTTATATTAGTGTTTAATGTTTGTTTGTTCATGTATGCACCACATAAGTTTATTATTGTGGCAATAAAAACTTTTCTGATTCTAATTCTAATTATTTTAGCAGTGCTAACATTGCATATTTACTGTATGTGTCAACCTCTAGATAGAATACATTATATTCACAGCTTCAACATCGTACAACTTAACCAATAACCTAACATTGTGTATTATCAAATCAATAGCAACCACAACAATTTGTAGTTGGCTGAATCATAATTTGATAAAGATAACATATACTAACCTACCTGGGACAACGTCGTAGGTCTGTTTGGGACACACACACACTCACACACACACACACACACACACACACACACACACACACACTATACAGTAACAGAGTTGGCTAACGTTACTTGGATTTGGCTAGCAATCGTTATAGAAAGCCAATAGCAAACGTTAAATGCTATCTTACAAAGCTTACTTTTACTGTAACAGAGTATTTTTACAGTGTGATATTATTACTTTTACTGAAGTAATCTGAATACTTCTTCCACCGCTGATGTATAACTGAATGCAGACAGACGTGTGGACAAAAACCTGCAGAGGAGAGACGGTAAACCTCAGAAAGTAGACAGAGTCTCTGTTGTACGGGAGATAAATCTATAACGTGACAGAGGACTCATAACTCACACCCCTTAACACCCACAGACAAGACAGACAGACACACACACACACACAGAGACCCGTTTTGTGACGTTGTGAGGACCAATGACTGGCAGCACCCTTTCTGAGGTCTAGAGACATGATTTTAACTGCTAAAATTATTATATTTCATGTGAACACAAAAATGATTAAAATAAATTTAAAACCTGAATCTTGTCCGCACGCACACACAGACAAACAGACACACACACACATTTGTCGTTTAGACTTTTTCAAAAACAAAAAATAGCTTTTTTCAAAAATGTTGCTTGTATGAGTTTATAATTTTTTTTGCGTCCGGTTTTTTATCCTGTTGTGTCTTCATGTTAGAAAGCGAGACTGAACCGTCCAATCTCCAGAGAATCTCATGTGGACATCGTACAGAGTTGATATGTTACAACAGCTTAACATTCTCTGTTTCTTTATATTGCTATGATGGTGAATTTGATTATCTGCGTTCAATAAGTTAAAGTTGAAACAAGAACAATTAAGCACACACACACACACACGAAAAGCCGTTTTTATGACGTTGTGAGGACCAGTGACTGGCAGTACCCTTTCTGATGTCTAGAGACATGATTTTAACTGCCAAAATTATTATATATCATGTGAACACAAAAATGATTAAAATAAATTTAAAACCAGAATCTTGTACACACACACACGCACGCAGAGAGAGAGAGACACATGCACACACACACAGACAGACACACATCAACATATTTGTTGTTTTGACCTTTTTTGTCGCTTTTTTTTCAAAAACAAAAAATAGCTTTTTTCGAGTTTTTAATTTTAAATTTTTTCGACAGTTTTTTTTCTCTGGTTGTGTGTCTTCATGTTAGAAAGTGAGACTGAAGCGTCCAATGTCCAGAGAATCTCATGTGGACATCGTACAGAGTTGATATGTTACAACAGCTTAACATTCTCAATTTAATTATCTACTTTCAATAATTTAAAGTTAAAACAGTAAGAATAAAGAAACGCTCACAGATGTAATTGCAATGATATATGTTTATTATTTGATTAAAATGACAGAAACAAGAGAGAATCAGAAACATTATTACACGTTATACAGTGCCTTGCGAAAGTATTCGGCCCCCTTGAACGTTTCGACCTTTTGCCACATTTCAGGCCTCAAACATAAAGATATAAAACTGTAAGTTTTTGTGAAGAATCAACAACAAGTGGGTCCCAATTATGAAGTGGAACGAAATTCATTGGCTATTTCAAACTTTTTTAACAAATAAAAAACTGAAAAAGTGGGCGTGCAAAATTATTCAGCCCCTTTACTTTCAGTGCAGCAAACCTCTCCAGAAGTTCAGTGAGGATCTCTGAATGATCCAATGTTGACCTAAATGACTAATGATGATAAATAGAATCCAGCTGTGTGTAATCAAGTCTCCGTATAAATGCACCTGCTCTGTGATAGTCTCAGAGGTCCGTGTAAAGCGCGGAGAGCATCATGAAGAACAAGGAACACACCAGGCAGGTCCGAGATACTGTTGTGGAGAAGTTTAAAGCCGATTTGGATACAAAAAGATTTCCCAAGCTTTAAACATCCCAAGGAGCACTGTGCAAGCGCAATAATTGAAATGGAAGGAGTATCAGATCACTACAAATCTACGAAGACCCGGCCGTCCTCTAAACTTTCAGCTCATACAATGAGAAGACTGATCAGAGATGCAGCCAAGAGGCCCATGATCACTCTGGATGAACTGCAGAGATCTACAGCTGAGGTGGGAGACTCTGTCCATAGGACAACAATCAGTCGTATACTGCACAAATCTGGCCTTTATGGAAGAGTGGCAAGAAGAAAGCCATTTCTTAAAGATATCCATAAAAGTGTCGTTTAAAGTTTGCCAAAAGCCACCTGGGAGACACACCAAACATGTGGAAGAAGGTGCTGTGGTCAGATGAAACCAAAATCGAACTTTTGGCAACAATGCAAAACGTTATGTTTGGCGTAAAAGCAACACAGCTCATCACCCTGAACACACCATCCCCACTGTCAAACATGGTGGTGGCAGCATCATGGTTTGGGCCTGCTTTTCTTCAGCAGGGACAGGGAAGATGGTTAAAATTGATGGGAAGATGGATGGAGCCAAATACAGGACCATTCTGGAAGAAAACCTGATGGAGTCTGCAAAAGACCTGAGACTGGGACGGAGATTTGTCTTCCAACAAGACAATGATCCAAAACATAAAGCAAAATCTACAATGGAATGGTTCACAAATAAACATATCCAGGTGTTAGAATGGCCAAGTCAAAGTCCAGACCTGAATCCGAGAATCTGTGGAAAGAACTGAAAACTGCTGTTCACAAACGCTCTCCATCCAACCTCACGCAGCTCGAGCTGTTTTGCAAGGAGGAATGGGCAAAAAGTCAGTCTCTCGATGTGCCAAAACTGATAGAGACATACCCCAAGCGACTTACAGCTGTAATCGCAGCAAAAGGTGGCGCTACCAAAGTATTAACTTAAGGGGGCTGAATAATTTTGCGCCCAATATTTCAGTTTTTATTTGTTTAAAAGGTTTGAAATATCCAATAAATTTCGTTCCACTTCATAATTGTGTCCCACTTGTTGTTGATTCTTCACAAAAAATTACAGTTTTATATCTTTATGTTTGAGGCCTGAAATGTGGCAAAAGGTCGAAAAGTTCAAGGGGGCCGAATACTTTCGCAAGGCACTGTATTTGAAGGAAAATAGATTACTGTCGACAAAAAATTCTTATTATTATTTGGATGCAGATGAAATCAGATCAAATCTATGAAGACTTGTTTAAGACAACAAAAACCTGCGTGACTATCACAGAGCTGCTGTTTCTGTCTTACATGGGGAACAGCAGATGCCCACTGAAGGTGGTGGGGTGACTTTCACTGTCATGCACCAAACTGCCAGCCCACAGACGCACAAACACAACGTCTCCCACCTCCAGCAGCAGCGTAATGCCTTTCGAAGAACTCATATAACCGGTCGTTGGCTGTTCCTCGTATGCAACGACAACCTTCTCTGAGTTCTTGACCAACCAAGCTCCTGAACCGCGGCTGCCGTCTCCTTCTGCATTGATCGTCCACTCAAAGTTGTACGCTCCTCTCACCGGGGCAGTGAATGCACCTGTTGGACGTTTGTTTTTGTCATTTTAAATGGAAAATTAAGTGTTTGAACAGCAACATACAAGTGAAATATATTAGAGATGCACAATATATCACATCTCAGAAACTGGTCCAGTATTAAACAAGAACCAAGCTGTAATGTAACCCTACAGGACTAATGTTCAGCAGCAGTTAGAGTCCACTAAAAGTTCTGTTGTTGCTGCTGACAGACTCAGATTATTATTCTAAGTGTCTGACAACATTATGGGATGGATCCCTACAGAGATAGACCTTTATGTTAAGAGTCTTCGTTCGTCTTTCTACTGTTCCAACAATCTGGTGTGGTTGAAATAAACAAATTAATTAATTAAAATAAATTATTTACATAATGTTTTGCAAAAAAGAAATACATTACTTTTACGAATTCAGTGTTTACCCTTGTTTTTCGGTACGTACAACGTATCATAGAAATACCAACCATATCAACATCGCCTAATATTGGTAATCAGCCAATATGTTGATATCGGTTCATCTCTAAAATGTATTGTTAGAATATCAGAGCTACCTGTGTTTGAGTTGTAGGCATTTCCGATGTTGGTGAAAACGTGTTTGTAGATCAGAAGAGTGTCAGTGGAAAAGGGTCCAAGCTTTAATTTGCCTGCACCAGCATGCAGAGAGGCTGAGAATGCAACCTGTCGGACTGAGACAGAGAGAGAGAGAGAGAGAGAGAGAGAGAGAGAGAGAGAGAGAGAGAGGGAGAGAGAGACAGACAGAGAAACAGAGAGAGAGAAATATTATTTTAAAAATCATCAAATATGGGTGCCCGGATAGCTCAGTTGGTAGAGCGTGCATATACAACGCAGCGGGCCCGGGTTCGACTCCGACCTGCGGCCCTTTGCTGCATGTCATTCCCCCTCTCTCTCCCCTTTCACGTATTCAGCTGTCCTGTCAATTAAAGGCCTAAAATGCCCCAAAAAAATATTAAACTGATAATTTTGAGGCCTATGTAATCAAAGTGTTTAATTTACTACATTTCTAACAAGGTTTAGTATTTAGAAAGCGGGACATGAGTTTAAAATAGAAACAGAATATTTAATTGTTTTTTGAGAATGTCATAGTCATGGCAGCCGGCAGCAAGAACAATGATCAGAGAACAATACCTAGCTGTTGTTGCTTCAGCTTGTCCACTTCAGTCTTCTGTTGTGCTCCTTGTTCTGCAGAATCAGAGACAGTTTCTTTAGACATTGCTCTAGAGCTGCAAAGATTAGTATATTAGTCATCAAATATTAAATTATTATTAAATATTAAATTATAAATTAAATAAATCTAACTATTCTGATAATCGATAAATCAGTTTGAGTATTTTTTTATGATAAAACAGTTAAACTTGTGTGATGTCAGCTTGATAAATGTGAATATGTTCTAGTCTCTTCTCTCTTCTGTGACAGGACACTGAATATCTTTGAGATGTAGACAAAACAAGACATTTGAGGACGTCATCTCGGGCTTTTTGGGAAACACTGATCCACATTTTTAACCATTTAGAGACTAAACAAACAACACATTAATCCACAATGAAAATAATCAGTAGCTACGTGCAGCCCTACTTTGCTCCAATACATAGAAAAATACATATTTCTCTCCTTTTGGATATTTCTGAACTGCTATGACATGATGTACAACAGTCCATTACTGTACCTTGAGTCTGCAGGAATTCTCTCTGCAACGTTGTCACATCCGCCTTCAGTTGAACCAACGAGGCGGTCATCTCTCTCAGCGCAGCGTAGATATCTTGAGGAAAAGTCTGCTGACAATCAACGCTTTCATTTGCTGAGATGGTGCCGAGCAGCAGCCAGAGCGTAAAACTCACAAAGATCTTCATTCTGTTTTATTATGACTTTGTTTTCCTGTCAGGATGCAGCTTTATATAATCTTCTTATGTTGAATGTGTGGACAAAATTACCGGAGTTCTCTCAAAAGCTCATTTTTACTTGCAAGTAGATCTAGTTTACTCTCCCAGCAAAGTGCAGAAAGTGACTGAACGTTGTTCACAACAGTGTCTTATTAAAGGAGTTGGGAGTCCAGTTAGTTATTCGGTTCATGAAAAGGTCCATGCAAATCAGCTTTCTATCACATATCTACATGAATAGAAAGTCTTTCCTGTTATTCAGTCAGGCT
>NC_053127.1:2209486-2236986 GCF_010015445.1 Perca fluviatilis
GAGACTAGAGGTCTGGTATGGTGAACAGAGACTAGAGGCCTGTTATGGTGAACATAGACTAGAGGTCTGGTATGCTGAACAGAGACTAGAGGTCTGGTATGGTGAACAGAGACTAGAGGTCTGGTATGGTGAGCAGAGAGGAGACTAGAGGTCTGGTATGGTGAACAGAGACTAGAGGTCTGGTATGGTGAACAGAGAGGAGACTAGAGGTCTGGTATGGTGAACAGAGACTAGAGGTCTGGTATGGTGAGGTGAACAGAGAGGAGACTAGAGGTCTGGTATGGTGAACAGAGACTAGAGGTCTGGTATGGTGAACAGTGGAGACTAGAGGTCTGGTATGGTGAACAGAGAGGAGACTAGAGGTCTGGTATGGTGAACAGAGAGGAGACTAGAGGTCTGGTATGGTGAAAAGAGAGGAGACTAGAGGTCTGGTATGGTGAACAGAGAGGAGACTAAAGGTCTGGTATGGTGAACAGAGAGGAGACTTAAAGGTCTGGTATGGTGAACAGAGAGGAGACTAGAGGTCTGGTATGGTGAACAGAGAGGAGACTAGAGGTCTGGTATGGTGAACAGAGACTAGAGGTCTGGTATGGTGAACAGAGAGGAGACCAGAGGTCTGGTATGGTGAACAGAGACTAGAGGTCTGGTATGGTGAACAGAGAGGAGAGTAGAGGTCTGGTATGGTGAACAGAGAAGATACTAGATGTCTGGTATGGTGAACAGAGAGGAGACTAGAGGTCTGGTATGGTGAACAGAGAGGAGACTAGAGGTCTGGTATGGTGAACAAAGGAGACTAGAGGTCTGTTATGTGAACAGAGAGGAGACTAGAGGTCTGGTATGGTGAACAGAGACTAGAGGTCTGGTATGGTGAACAGAGAGGAGACTAGAGGTCTGGTATGGTGAACAGAGAAGAGACTAGATGTCTGGTATGGTGAACAGAGAGGAGACTAGAGGTCTGGTATGGTGAACAGAGAGGAGACTAGAGGTCTGGTATGGTGAACAGAGAGGAGACGAGAGGTCTGGTATGGTGAACAGAGAGGAGACTAGAGGTCTGGTATGATGAACAGAGGAGACTAGAATGTCTGGTATGGTTAACAGAGAGGAGACTAGAGGTCTGTTATGTGAACAGAGAGGAGACTAGAGGTCTGGTATGATGAACAGAGGAGACTAGACGTCTGGTATGGTTAACAGAGAGGAGACTAGAGGTCTGGTATGGTGAACAGAGGAGACAAGAGGTCTGGTATGGTTAACAGAGAGGAGACTAGAGGTCTGGTATGGTGAACAAAGGAGACTAGAAGTCTGGTATGGTGAACAGAGAGGAGACTAGAGGTCTGGTATGGTGAACAGAGAGGAGACTAAAGGTCTGGTATGGTGAACAGAGAGGAGACTAGAGGTCTGGTATGGTGAACAGAGAGGAGACTAGAGGTCTGGTATGGTGAACAGAGACTAGAGGTCTGGTATGGTGAACAGAGACTAGAGGTCTGGTATGGTGAACAGAGACTAGAGGTCTGGTATGGTGAACAGAGACTAGAGGTCTGGTATGGTGAACAGAGAGGAGACTAGAGGTCTGGTATGCTGAACAGAGACTAGAGGTCTGGTATGGTGAGGTGAACAGAGAGGAGACTAGAGGTCTGGTATGGTGAACAGAGAGGAGACTATAGGTCTGGTATGGTGAACAGAGACTAGAGGTCTGGTATGGTGAACAGAGAGGAGACTTAAAAGTCTGGTACGGTGAACAGAGACTAGAGGTCTGGTATGGTGAGGTGAACAGAGAGGAGACTAGAGGTCTGGAATGGTGAACAGAGAGTAGAAGTCTGGTATGGTGAACAGAGAGGAGGCTTAAAGGTCTGGTATGGTGAACAGAGAGGAGACTAGAGGTCTGGTATGGTGAACAGAGAGGAGACTTAAAGGTCTGGTATGGTGAACAGAGAGGAGACTAGAGGTCTGTTATGGTGAACAGAGAGGAGACTAGAGGTCTGGCATGGTGAACAGAGACTAGAGGTCTGGTATGGTGAACAGAGAGGAGACCAGAGGTCTGGTATGGTGAACAGAGACTAGAGGTCTGGTATGGTGAACAGAGAGGAGACTAGAGGTCTGGTATGGTGAACAGAGAGGAGACTAGAGGTCTGGTATGGTGAACAGAGAGGAGACTAGAGGTCTGGTATGGTGAACAGAGGAGACTAGAGGTCTGGTATGGTTAACAGAGAGGAGACTAGAGGTCTGGTATGGTGAACAGAGAGGAGACTAGAGGTCTGGTATGATGAACAGAGGAGACTAGAGGTCTGGTATGGTTAACAGAGAGGAGACTAGAGGTCTGGTATGGTGAACAGAGGAGACAAGAGGTCTGGTATGGTTAACAGAGAGGAGACTAGAAGTCTGGTATGGTGAACAGAGAGGAGACTAGAGGTCTGGTATGGTGAACAGAGAGGAGACTAGAGGTCTGGTATGGTGAACAGAGAGGAGACCAGAGGTCTGGAATGGTGAACAGAGAGGAGACTAGAGGTCTGGTATGGTGAACAGAGACTAGAGGTCTGGTATGGTGAACAGAGAGGAGACTTAAAAGTCTGGTATGGTGAACAGAGAGGAGACTAGACGTCTGGTATGGTGAACAAAGAGGAGACTAGAGGTCTGGTATGGTGAACAGAGACTAGAGGTCTGGTATGGTGAACAGAGAGGAGACTAGAGGTCTAGTATGGTGAACAGAGAGGAGACTAGAGGTCTGTTATGGTGAAAAGAGAGGAGACTAGAGGTCTGGTATGGTGAACAGAGAGGAGACTTAAAGGTCTGGTATGGTGAACAGAGAGGAGACTAGAGGTCTGGTATGGTGAACAGAGAGGAGACCAGAGGTCTGGTATGGTGAACAGAGACTAGAGGTCTGGTATGGTGAACAGAGGAGACTAGAGGTCTGGTATGGTGAACAGAGACTAGAGGTCTGGTATGGTTAACAGAGGAGACTAGAGGTCTGGTATGGTGAACAGAGAGGAGACTAGAGGTCTGGTATGGTGAACAGAGACTAGAGGTCTGGTATGGTTAACAGAGGAGACTAGAGGTCTGGTATGGTGAACAGAGAGGAGACTAGAGGTCTGGTATGGTGAACAGAGAGGAGACTAGAGGTCTGGTATGGTGAACAGAGGAGACTAGAGGTCTGGTATGGTTAACAGAGAGGAGACTAGAGGTCTGGTATGGTGAAAGAGAGGGAGACTAGAGGTCTGGTATGATGAACAGAGGAGACTAGAGGTCTGGTATGGTTAACAGAGAGGAGACTAGAGGTCTGGTATGGTGAACAGAGGAGACAAGAGGTCTGGTATGGTTAACAGAGAGGAGACTAGAAGTCTGGTATGGTGAACAGAGAGGAGACTAGAGGTCTGGTATGGTGAACAGAGAGGAGACTAGAGGTCTGGTATGGTGAACAGAGAGGAGACCAGAGGTCTGGAATGGTGAACAGAGAGGAGACTAGAGGTCTGGTATGGTGAACAGAGACTAGAGGTCTGGTATGGTGAACAGAGAGGAGACTTAAAAGTCTGGTATGGTGAACAGAGAGGAGACTAGACGTCTGGTATGGTGAACAAAGAGGAGACTAGAGGTCTGGTATGGTGAACAGAGACTAGAGGTCTGGTATGGTGAACAGAGAGGAGACTAGAGGTCTAGTATGGTGAACAGAGAGGAGACTAGATGTCTGGTATGGTGAAAAGAGAGGAGACTAGAGGTCTGGTATGGTGAACAGAGAGGAGACTTAAAGGTCTGGTATGGTGAACAGAGAGGAGACTAGAGGTCTGGTATGGTGAACAGAGAGGAGACTAGAGGTCTGGTATGGTGAACAGAGACTAGAGGTCTGGTATGGTGAACAGAGGAGACTAGAGGTCTGGTATGGTGAACAGAGGAGACTAGAGGTCTGGTATGGTGAACAGAGGAGACTAGAGGTCTGGTATGGTGAACAGAGAGGAGACTAGAGGTCTGGTATGGTGAACAGAGGAGACTAGAGGTCTGGTATGGTTAACAGAGAGGAGACTAGAGGTCTGGTATGGTGAACAGAGGAGACTAGAGGTCTGGTATGGTGAACAGAGGAGACTAGAGGTCTGGTATGGTGAACAGAGACTAGAGGTCTGGTATGGTGAACAGAGAGGAGACTAGAGGTCTGGTATGGTGAACAGAGGAGACTAGAGGTCTGGTATGGTTAACAGAGGAGACTAGATGTCTGGTATGGTGAACAGAGAGGAGACTAGAGGTCTGGTATGGTGAACAGAGGAGACTAGAGGTCTGGTATGGTGAACAGAGAGGAGACTAGAGGTCTGGTATGGTGAACAGAGGAGACTAGAGGTCTGGTATGGTTAACAGAGGAGACTAGAGGTCTGGTATGGTTAACAGAGAGGAGACTAGAGGTCTGGTATGGTGAACAGAGGAGACTAGAGGTCTGGTATGGTTAACAGAGAGGAGACTAGAGGTCTGGTATGGTGAACAGAGGAGACTAGAGGTCTGGTATGGTGAACAGAGGAGACTAGAGGTCTGGTATGGTGAACAGAGACTAGAGGTCTGGTATGGTGAACAGAGAGGAGACTAGAGGTCTGGTATGGTGAACAGAGGAGACTAGAGGTCTGGTATGGTTAACAGAGGAGACTAGAGGTCTGGTATGGTGAACAGAGAGGAGACTAGAGGTCTGGTATGGTGAACAGAGACTAGAGGTCTGGTATGGTTAACAGAGGAGACTAGAGGTCTGCTATGGTTAACAGAGACTAGAGGTCTGGTATGGTGAACAGAGAGGAGACTACAGGTCGGTATGAACAGAGGAGACTAGATAATCTATGGAACAAGAGACTAGAGTCTGGTATGGTGAACAGAGAGACTCAGAGGTCTGTATGGTGAACAGAGGAGACAGATGTCTGTGTATGGTGACAGAGAGGAGACATAGAGGTCTGGTATGTGTGAACAGAGAGGAGACCAGAGGTCTTAAGGTGAACAGAGGGAGGACTTAGAGGTCCATGGTGGTAACAGAGAGGAGACCAGAGGTCTGGTATGGTGAACAGCAGAGACTAGAGGTCTGGTATGGTGAACAGAGAGGAGACCAGGTCTGGTATGGTGAACAAGAAGAAGAGAAAGGGCATGAACAGAGGAGACAGAGGTCATGGTGAACAGAGAGAGAGGTCCAATAACAGAGGAGCCAGGAGGTCTGGGGAACAGAGAAGAGGTCGGAACGGAGGAGACTAAGGTGATGGTGAACAGAGAAGCTAGAGGTTGTGAACAGAGAGGAGCTGGATGGTGACAAGGAGACAGGGGGGAGAGAGACTAGAGGTTGGTATGGTGAACAGAGGAGACTAGAGGTAGTGGTAATGAGAGACTAGAGGTCTGGTATGGTGAACAGAGAGACTAGAGGTCTGGTATGGTGAACAGAGAGGAACTAGAGGTCTGGTATGATGAACAGAGGAGACCAGAGGTCTGGTATGGTGAACAGAGAGACAGAGGTCTGGTATGGAGAGGAGACCAGAGGTCGGACTGGAAGGACAGAGAGACAGAGACAGAGGTCTGGAGATGGTGAACAGAGAGGACAGAAGAGGTCTGGTAGGGGAGGAGACAGAAGGAGGGAACAGAGGAGACTAGAGGTCTGTGGAAGAGAGGAGACTAGAGGTCTGGTATGGTGAACAGAGGAGACTAGAGGTCTGGTATGGTTAACAGAGGAGACTAGAGGTCTGGTATGGTTAACAGAGAGGAGACTAGAGGTCTGGTATGGTGAACAGAGGAGACTAGAGGTCTGGTATGGGTTAACAGAGAGGAGACTAGAGGTCTGGTATGGTGAACAGAGACTAGAGGTCTGGTATGGTGAACAGAGAGGAGACTAGAGGTCTGGTATGGTGAACAGAGAGGAGACTAGATGTCTGGTATGGTGAACAGAGAGGAGACGAAAAGTCTGGTATGGTGAACAGAGAGGAGACTGGTCTGGTATGGTGAACAGAGAGGAGACTAGATGTCTGGTATGGTGAACAGAGAGGAGACTAGATGTCTTGTATGGTGAACAGAGAGGAGACTAGAGGTCTGGTATGGTGAACAGAGACTAGAGGTCTGTTATGGTGAACAGAGAGGAGACTAGAGGTCTGGTATGGTGAACAGAGGAGACTAGAGGTCTGGTATGGTGAACAGAGAGGAGACTAGAGGTCTGGTATGGTGAACAGAGAGGAGACTAGAGGTCTGGTATGGTGAACAGTTACTAGATCTTAGTGCTGCATTTGACACAATTGACCATTCAATCCTGTTACAGAGATTGGAACACTTGGTTGGCATTAAAGGAATTGCGCTGAGTTGGTTTAGGTCCTATTTCTCTGATCGATCTCAATTTGTGAATGTTAATGATAAATCCTCCAAGTACGCGAAAGTTAGCCATGGGGTTCCTCAAGGCTCAGTGCTTGGACCAATTCTATTCTCCTTATATATGCTTCCTCTAGGCAATATTATTAGAAAACACTCAATTAACTTTCACTGTTATGCGGATGACACCCAATTATACTTGTCAATCAAACCAGACGAAACCAGTCAGCTAGCAAAATTTCAAGAGTGCATTAAGGATATAAAATCCTGGATGACCTATAATTTTCTGATGTTAAACCCTAACAAAACTGAAGTTATTGTGCTGGGCCCTAAACACCTCCGAACTTCATTATCTAGAGATATAGCTACTCTGGATGGTGTTGCCCTGGCCTCCAGCACCACTGTTAGAAATTTAGGAGTTATCTTTGATCAGGATATATCCTTTAATGCCAATCTAAAACAAACCTCAAGAACAGCCTTTTTCATCTTCGTAACATTGCCAAAATTAGGAATATCCTGTCTCAAAACGACGCTGAAAAACTAGTCCATGCATTTGTTACTTCCAGGCTGGACTATTGTAATTCCCTACTGTCAGGTTGCTCAAATAAGTCTCTTAAGACTCTCCTGCTGATCCAGAATGCTGCAGCGTGTTCTCACAAGAACTAAGAAAAGAGATCATATTTCTCCTGTATTAGCTTCTCTGCATTGGCTTCCTGTTGAATCCAGGATTGAGTTTAAAATCCTTCTCTTGACCTACAAAGCTCTAAATGGTCTAGCACCATCATATCTAGAAGAGCTCCTAATACCCTATTGTCCCACTAGAACACTCGCGCCCCAGAATGCAGAGTTACTGGTGGTACCTAGAGTCTCTAAAAGTAAAAAGGGAAGCTAGAGCCATCCGATATCGGCTCCTCTCCTATGGAACCAGCTCCGATCTGGGGGTTCGGGGGCAGAAACTGTCACCTCATTCAAGAATGAACTTAAAACTCTCCTATTTGATAAAGCTTATAGTTAGGGAGTGAGGAGTTGCAGTGTTCACCTAACTGGCCCAACTGCTTCTCTTCATAATTGTTAGATTAATAATACATAACAAAGTAGAGGGAGGCAGGCCAGCCAAGCCAGATCCCGCAGGGGGAGAGTTCTAAGCCCGAAAAAGCTACCTCTCCTTATGACCCATCTCTCTTAGTTACCTGTTATAGTTACGCTGTTATAGTCCTAGACTGCCGGGGACTTCCTTCCTTTGACACACTGAGCTGCTCTCTCCTCTCCCTTTCTATTACTGTTTCTATTACTGTTACTATTACTATTACTATTTGTGTGCAGCCCGTCCCAGAAATGCTTGTTACTAATCCTAGCTTCTGGGGAGTTTACTCCCCGAGTCCTTATGATTTTTTTCCCCAGCGTATTTCCTTGGAGAACGTTGGCACCAAGACCCCTGGTTGCAGCTGTCGCCGTGGTCCTGCTGCACTCCCTGCTGAGCTCAGCGATGCCCTGCAATGTCATGCGCGTCCTGCTGAACCCTGCAGCTTCCCGCTACATCCAGTCACTGTTCCATTATTAATGTGACTACTATTGCCACTGTTCATCATCACCCCCAACCCGCTCGTCAGACAGCCTACCAAGAGCCTGGGTCTGTCCGAGGTTTCTTCCCAAGAGGGAGTTTTTCCTCCACTGTCGGCACTGCTTGCTCTTGAGGGAATTACTGGAATTGTTGGAATTGTTGGGGCTTTGTAAATTATAGAGTGTGGTCTAGACCTACTCTATCTGTAAAGTGTCTCGAGATAACTTATGTTATGATTTGATACTATAAATAAAATTGAAATTGAAAATTGAAATTGAAATTGAACAGAGGAGACTAGAGGCGTCGTATGGTTAACAGAGAGGAGACTAGAGGTCTGGTATGGTGAACAGAGGAGACGAGGTCTGGTATGGTGAACAGAGGAGACTAGAGGTCTGGTATGGTGAACAGAGAGGAGACTAGACGTCTGGTATGGTGAACAAAGAGGAGACTAGAGGTCTGGTATGGTGAACAGAGACTAGAGGTCTGGTATGGTGAACAGAGACTAGAGGTCTGGTATGGTGAACAGAGAGGAGACTAGAGGTCTAGTATGGTGAACAGAGAGGAGACTAGAGGTCTGTTATGGTGAAAAGAGAGGAGACTAGAGGTCTGGTATGGTGAACAGAGAGGAGACTTAAAGGTCTGGTATGGTGAACAGAGAGGAGACTAGAGGTCTGGTATGGTGAACAGAGAGGAGACCAGAGGTCTGGTATGGTGAACAGAGACTAGAGGTCTGGTATGGTGAACAGAGAGGAGACTAGAGGTCTGGTATGGTGAACAGAGAGGAGACTAGATGTCTGGTATGGTGAACAGGAGACGAGGAGGTCTGGTTGGTGAACAGAGGAGACTAGAGGTCTGGTATGGTTAACAGAGAGGAGACTAGAGGTCTGGTATGGTGAACAGAGGAGACAAGAGGTCTGGTATGGTTAACAGAGAGGAGACTAGAGGTCTGGTATGGTGAACAGAGACTAGATGTCTGGTATGGTGAACAGAGAGGAGACTAGAGGTCTGGTATGGTGAACAGAGAGGAGACTAGAGGTCTGGTATGGTGAACAGAGAGGAGACTTAAAGGTCTGGTATGGTGAACAGAGAGGAGACTAGAGGTCTGGTATGGTGAACAGAGAGGAGACTTAAAGGTCTGGTATGGTGAACAGAGAGGAGACTTAAAGGTCTGGTATGGTGAACAGAGACTAGAGGTCTGGTGTGGTGAACAGAGACTAGAGGTCTGGTATGGTGAACAGAGGAGACTAGAGGTCTGGTATGGTGAACAGAGACTAGAGGTCTGGTAATAATCAGGTAGTTTTGGTGTCTGAACCGTTTATGTCAAAATACGTCAAATCAATCTTTGAATGTTCTTTTTTTTCCTGTCCGTCTTTCGTTTGTTCTTTCTCTTTCTATCTTCCGTATCTTCCTCTCTTCCTCCCTCCCTTCCTCCCTTACTCCCTTACTCCCTTCCTTCCTTCATTCCTCCCTTCCTTCCTTCATTCCTCCCTCCCTCCCTCCCTCCCTCCCTCCCTTACTCCCTTCCTTCCTTCATTCCTCTCTTCCTTACTTCATTCCTCCCTCCCTTCCTTTATTCCTTACTCCCTTCCTTCTATCATTCCTCCGTCTCTTCTTCCTTTCCTTCCTTCCTCCCTTCCTTACTCCCTTCTTTCCTTCATTCCTCCCTCTCTCCCTTACTCCCTTCCTTCATTCCTTATTCCCTTCCTTCCATCATTCCTCCCTCCCTCCCTCCCTCCCTTACTCCCTTCCTTCCTTATTCCTCCCTTCCTTACTCCCTTCCTTCCATCAATCCTCCGTCTCTTCTTCCTTTCCTTCCTTCCTCCCTTCCTCCTTTCCTTACTCCCTTCCTTCCTTCATTCATCCCTCCCTCCCTTACTCCCTTCCTTCCTTCATTCCTCCCTTCCTTACTTCATTCCTCCCTCCCTTCCTTCATTCCTTACTCCCTTCCTTCCATCTTTCCTCCGTCTCTTCTTCCTTTCCTTCCTTCCTCCCTTCCTTCCTCCCTTCTTTCCTTCATTCCTCCCTTTACTCCCTCCTTACTCCCTTCCTTCCTTCATTCCTCCCTTCCTTCCTTCATTCCTCCCTCCCTTCCTTCATTCCTTACTCCCTTCCATCATTCCTCCCTCCCTCCCTCCCTTACTCCCTTCTTTCCTTCATTCCTCCCTTCCTTACTAACTTCCTCCCTCACTTCCTTCATTCCTTACTCCCTTCCTTCCATCATTCCTCCGTCTCTTCTTCCTTTCCTTCCTTCTTCCCTTCCACCCTTCCTTACTCCCTTCTTTCCTTCATTCCTCCCTTCCTTCCTTCATTCCTCCCTTCCTTCCTTCATTCCTCCCTCTCTCCCTTATTCCCTTCATTCCTCCCTTCCTTCCTTAATTCCTCCCTCCCTTCCTTCATTCCTTACTCCCTTCATTCCTCCCTCCCTCCCTTACTCCCTTCCTTCCTTCATTCCTTACTCCCTTCCTTCCATCATTCCTCCCTTTCTCCCTTCCTTACTCCCTTCTTTCCTTCATTTCTCCCTCCCTCCCTTACTCCCTTCCTTCCTTCATTCCTCCCTCCCTCCCTTACTCCCTTCCTTCCTTCATTCCTCCCTTCCTTCCTTCATTCCTCCCTCCTTCCTTCATTCCCTTACTCCCTTCCTTCCATCATTCCTCCCTCCCTCCCTCCCTTCCTTCCTTCATTTCTCCTCCTTCCCTCCTTCCCTCCCTCCCTCACTCCGTTCCTTCCTTCATTTCTCCCTCCCCTCCCTCCTTCCCTCCCTCCCTCCCTCTTTCTTATACATATTTTAGTACTATTCTTAGAGAATAGAATTCATCATTAAGGTGAACTTAACTGTTACCGTGATGTTGTATCACCACAGAACCTAAACTTATGTAGAAATACTCCGTTGGATAACCATGGCGACAGACCTTGATGACAGAGTGCGCCCGTGGCTGAGCCCGGGTCCGCGCCCGGACCCCGAAGATGGCGTCGGTGACGGGCACGCTGTTCTCGGCACAGATGGCGTAGAGCAGAGCCATGGAGATGCAGAAGAAGGTCATGCAGAGAACGCCACGACGAGCTCGACGCCTCAGGCGCCACAGCAGGCTGACTCGGTCCATCGCTGCCCCGGGGATCTGGGAAATACACACACACAGATATACACAGATATACACACACACACACACACATATACACAGATACACACAGAGACACAGATACACACACACACACACACACACACACATATACACAAATACACACACAGAGACACACACACACATACACACACACACACATATACACAAATACACACACAGAGACACATACACACACACACAGATATACACACACACACACACACAGACACACACACACACACACACATATACACACACACACAGATACACACAAACACACAGATATAACACACACAGATACACACACACACACACACATACACACACACACACACACACACTACAATACACACAACACACACATATACACACACACACACACATATAATAAACACACACACAGACACATACACAAACACACAGTGCACACACACACAGTACACACACACACACAGATACACACACACACACACACACACACTAACATACACACATATATTACACACACACACACACACACACACAGATACAGCACACACACACAGACACACACACACACACACACACACACATACACATACACACACACACACACACACACACACACACACACACACACACACACACATATACACACACACACACACACCTGCACAGACACACACAGGCACTAGAAAAAAAAAAAACACACATAAAACTTTTAAAACCCAAGAAAAACACAAAACACAAAAATAGATGCAAAGGAGGGTAAAAAGAAAGAACTTATTTGTGTTCAAAAAATAAAAAAAAAAAAAAAAAAAAAAATAGACAGCTGTGATTCCTACAGAGCAGCAGAGCCAGGCTGACCTTACCTTCTATATTACAGCACAACGTTATGATAACAATGATCAGATTTACTTAAAATGTAATCAACATTTACTCTATTGGACTCACTATGATACAAATGGCTTCAGATGGTCCAAAATGCAGCAGCTAGGCTGCTCACGAACACAAAAAAAGCATGAACACATTACACCTGTCCTAGCCTCCTCGCACTCGCTTCCAGTCCAGTCCAGTCCAGTCCAGACCAGACCAGTCCAGGATACAATTTAAAATACTGTTGATGGTTTTTAAATCTCTTCACACTCTGGACCCCAGCTACATAGCTGGTATCATTCATCCCTAGGTAGCCCACATGTCCCTCAGATCCTCCAGCCGAGGCCTCCTCCTTGTCCCTCAGATCCTCCAGCCGAGGCCTCCTCCAGGTCCATCAGATCCTCAAGCCGAGGCCTCCTCCATGTCCCTCAGATCCTCCAGCCGAGGCCTCCTCCATGTCCCTCAGATCCTCCAGCCGAGGCCTCCTCCAGGTCCCTCAGATCCTCCAGCCGAGGCCTCCTCCAGGTCCCTCAGATCCTCCAGCCGAGGCCTCCTCCAGGTCCCTCAGATCCTCCAGCCGAGGCCTCCCCCAGGTCCCTCAGATCCTCCAGCCGAGGCCTCCTCCAGGTCCCTCAGATCCTCCAGCCGAGGCCTCCTCCAGGTCCCTCAGATCCTCCAGCCGAGGCCTCCCCCAGGTCCCTCAGATCCTCCAGCCGAGGCCTCCTCCATGTCCCTCAGATCCTCCAGCCGAGGCCTCCTCCAGGTCCCTCAGATCCTCCAGCCGAGGCCTCCTCCAGGTCCCTCAGATCCTCCAGCCGAGGCCTCCTCCAGGTCCCTCAGATCCTCCAGCCGAGGTCCCTCAGATCCTCCAGCCGAGGCCTCCCCCAGGTCCCTCAGATCCTCCAGCCGAGGCCTCCCCCAGGTCCCTCAGATCCTCCCAGCCGAAGGCCTCCTCCAGGCCCCAACAGTCCGGCCCGCCCCTCCCAGGTCCCTTCAGATCCTCCAGCCGGCCGCCCCTCCGGTCCCCTCATCCTCCCAGCCGAGGCCTCCCCAGGTCCCTCAGATCCCCAGCCCGGCCTCCTCCAGGTCCCCTCAGATCCTCCAGCCGGGCGCCTCCTCCAGGTCCTCAGATCCTCCAGCCGAGGCCTCCCCAGTCCCCAGATCCTCCAGCCGCCCTCCCCCGTGTCCCCTCAGATCCTCCAGCCGGGCCTCCTCCAGTCCCTCAGATCCTCCAGCCGGGGCCTCCTCCAGGTCCCCTCAGATCCTCCAGCCGGCTCCCATCCTCCCCAGACCTCCAGGCCTCTCAATCCTATCAGATCCAGCGGGCCTCCCATAATCCTCCAGCGACCCTCCAGCCAGCGGGCCCAGGCCCAATTCCAGGCCGAGGGCCTCCCCAGGCCCCAGCCTCAGCGGGGCTCCTCCCAGGTCCCTCAGATCCACGCCCCCATCCCCTCATCCTCCACCCGGGCCTCCCCACCCCTCAGATCGCCCAGGCTCCTCCAGGCCCCCTCAGATCCTCCAGCCGAGGCCTCAGGTCCTCAGCCTAGCGCCGGGGCCCCCCTCCAGGCCCTCAGATCCTCCCACAGGCCGCCCCCTCAGGGTCCCTCAGATCCTCCAGCCGAGGCCTCCCCCAGCCCCTCAAGATCCTCAGCCGCGGCCTCCCCCAGGTCCCTCAGATCCTCCAGCCGAGGCCCCTCCCCTCCAGATCCTTCCCAGCCCGGCCCCCCCCCCCCCAGGTCCCAGATCCTCCAGCCGAGGCCTCCCCCCCAGGTCCCTCAATCCTCCAGCCGGGCCCCCCCACCTCAGATCCTCCAGGCCGGCCTCCCCCAGGTCCCTCCAGATCCTCAGCCGGGCCTCCCCCAGGTCCCTCAGATCCTCCAGCCGGGCTCCCTCAGTCCCTCAGATCCTCCAGCCGGTCCCCAACAATCCTAGCCGCTCATCCCTCAGTCTCAGCCGGTCAGTCCTACTCAGCCGGGCCCCCAGTCCCTCAGATCCCCAGCCGGGCCTCCTCAGTCCTCAATCCTACGGCCTCAGTCCCCATTAGCCGAGGCCCCACCATCCTCCCGGGTATACGGACACTAGCCGACCAGGTCCCATAGCCGCTGCATCTACCGGCCTCCAGTCCCCCCAGCCGGGTAGCGGGCCCTACGCCCTCAGGCCATTCGGCAAGCGGCCAAAGCAGGTCCTCAATCACGCCAGTCCCTATCACTCCACTCGGGCCCCACCCACCCATACTCCGTTCATTATACGATATTAAGCCTGCTCCGTCCTCAATTCCCCCCAGCCTACTAGGCCTCATCTACGCCCACAAAACTCCACCCCAACCCCACCTACCACCTTCACACGGGCCCAGCCATCTACCGGCCCCTCAGCCTAATTAGGTACCCCAATTCACGACAGCAGCTCAACTCCAGACTCCCTCCCAGGTCCCCCCTCAACTCCATATTACCGACAGCTACACCCCAGGCCTAACCCCCTAACGCAGTTTCCTACCTCCCCACCTACACCACATACCGGCACACGTTGAGGCCGGCTCCAGCCAGGCCTCCCCAGGTCCTCACATCTCTCCAGCCGAGGCCTCCCCAGGTCCTCAGATCCTCCAGGGGCGCCTTCCAGGTCCCTCAGATCCTCCAGCCGAGGCCTCCCTCCAGGTCCCTCAAGATCCTCCGCCAGGCGCCTCCTCCAGGTCCCTCAGATCCTCCAGCCGGGGGCCTCCCCAGGTCCCTCAGATCCTCCAGCCGGAGGCCTCCCCCCCCTCAGCCTGTCCAGGCCCCCGCGAGCCCTCCCTCAACCCCCAGCGGCCCCCCCATCCCTCAAGATCCTCCCCCGCCTCCTCCAGCCCCCAGAGACCCTCCAACCGGCCTCCCCAGTCCCTCAGATCCTCCAGCCGGGGGCCTCCCAGGTCCCTCAAGATCCTCCAGCCCGAGGCCTCCCCAGTCCCTCAGATCCCCACCGGGGCCTCCCCTCCCTACCCCCAGCCGGGCTCCCCCACCCCCAGATCTCCAGCGAGGCCTCCAGGTCCCTCAGATCCTCCAAGCCGAGGCCCCCTCCCCGGTCCCCTCAGATCCTCCAGCCGAGGGCCCCCCTCCCAGGTCCCTCAGATCCTCCTAGAAGCTTGTCTCTTCGATGTCCTTTTTAGCCTAAATCACTGATTTGTATGCGTTGTTTTAGATTTTAATTTTAATTTTATCACCCTGTGGCTAATGCGCCATGTACAGCACTTTGGTCAGCGCGAGCTGTTTATAAATGTGCTATAGAAATAAACTTTACTTACTTACTTACTTACATTCATCAACATCATATGAAAAGTTTTTTTCTGTACTTTTTTCATACTCCTACTACGACACAGGCAGTCACATGATCGATTCACACACCTCTCTCTGACAGTGTTTAGATGTTTTAATGCATATAAAGCATGTTCTTCTGTGTGGATAATTTAGACTCACTGCAAGAATGAAGAAGTCAACATAAAGACGCCGTCATTCACGTGCATATTAAAAGGTATAGTGGAGGATTATCCCGAATTTTAGAAAAGAACCACCCTCTCTACTTTTTGAAAAAATGCACATGTGCAACACTCTACCTGCTCCCGAGAGGGAACGACTATTGCTGTCAAGCTGCTGTCGGCATGGCTCACACGAGCCTACTTTCCCAAAGAAGATTTGCACTTTTTCACAAATGGAGATGTTTATCGCTAATCATAGCTTACATCAACTTCTACTAGCAGTGATTTTAAATGGATTTCTCCAAATAGCACGCCAAACTTTACCTGTCGAGTAGAAACTTGGCGACTGAGGCATCAAGTGGAGAGCCCAACCTGTGCTTTTAGCGCACAGCCGCAGAAATATTCTCCTCCAAAACACCCCGGTCTTGTTTCTTTCTTCAGAGGCCTTTCTCTCTTGTCATACCTGCAGACACTTTCTCTCTTGCGACCCTATATATATATATATATAGATATATAGATATATATATATATATATCTACATATATATATATATATATATATATGTATATTATATATATATATATATATATACAATACATATATACATATATATATATATATATATATATATATATATATATATATATATATATATATATATATATTCATATATATATATATATATATATATATCTATATGTGTATATATATATATATATATATATATATATATATATATCTATATATATATATATATATATATATATATATATATATATATATATATATATATATCTTGGATACACAGTTTGTTGCAAGAGTGTGACATGCAGGCTCTGCATGCACAGCCAACCACCAATCATCATCAATTTTTAATCAATTTATCAAACAACCAAGGCTAGGCCCCGCTAGTCGACCACAACCTGACATTTAGAGGAAGCAACATGCATATGCATTATTGATATCATTCACTTTAGCCTGGGTTGATATTATATGAATACACTGGTGTCATGTCAGTCAACCAGTGTATTTAACCATCTAATGTCCCTCTCCAAAATCTCTTCAGAAGAGCAGTCACAGCGCTAACTTGCTCTGGTTTTTGTAAAGCATTAAAGTTCAACAAAGACTGGTTCACATTAGAACATTTTCATTTAAATTAAAATGTTCTTTGTTTCTTTTTTTCTTTGTTTTCTTTGCACTGCCCTCCAAAATCACCCCAGTAGCTGAGAATGATTTAGTATTTCTAAATAGGGCTATTTATGTCCTCTTGTAAAAATTAGTCTTTTTTTCATATCGCAATATATATCGCAGGAAAAAAGAAATATCGCAATGTAAGTTTTTTCCAATATCGCGCATGCCTAGTGTGTGCTGTAGCTCTGAATCAAACCACGCAGACGTTTGATTGGTCGGTTGCTGTGACAGTTATGCTTCAGCCAATCAGGGAATGGAATCCAATCTCCTTGATTCATTCAGACCTTTTTTTCAACGTTTCTGAGGTTTTGGCGGCATTTTCTTCAATGTTTTGGGGATTTTTTGTCATTTTAGGTGTTTTTTCCTGTGTCCAGTGTGGAGAACAGTGGTGGCGTTACCTTGTAGCTCATGGTGTGCGTGCCGTACCGCACGCTGTGATGCTGTTGTTGCTTAAAAACGGGCTGCAGCATTCAGGTTTCCCCTCATCTCCTCTGTGGACAGAGATACAAACACACTGTTAACATCCTTTACTTCTACACGCTTCTTATCACATACTTTAGACTCTAAAATGCTCTTATGAGTAATTGCAGAAAATAAAAATAGGGTAACTTTGGTCATTTTTAACCTTTATTTCCCCATATTGTGTCTAAGTGACTGATGTGAACAAAATTCTTTGAAATTGGTCCAGTATTGAGCGAGAAGCATCAGTCAGTGTCCACTAAAAGTTCTGTTGTTGCAGCTGACAGACTCAGATTATTATTCTAAGAGTCTGACAACATTATGGGATGGATCCCTACAGAGATAGACCTTTTAGTTAAAGAGTAAGATCCTTTTAGTTTAACATGAAACAGCCCCGAAATCACCATCACCAAACTCCACCAGACTCCATGTAAATAATCAGGACTTTTAGCGTGTATAGAGCCAGCATATCTCCACCAGACTCCATGTAAATAATCAGGACTTTTAGTGTGTATAGAGCCAGCATATCTCCACCAGACTCCATGTAAATAATCAGGACTTTTAGCGTGTATAGAGCCAGCATATCTCCACATGTAAATGGGTGAATTAAAACCAAACCAGAGTGGTGATTGTTGGAACAGTGGAAAGATGAACCAAGACGGCTTTTGGTAGTTTTATTTATTTTCTGTCCACGTTGAATGAAGTGTGTTTTACGATGATAAAAGTCCTGATTATTTACATGGAGTCTGGTGGAGTTTAACAAAAAAAAGACAAATAAATTGTCTAATCTTTCTGAGAAAAAGACGACAAAAATTCTCAAATATGCAACAAAAACGTTTAAAAAAAAAAGAAAGCGACAAAAACTTTGAAAAGAATTGTCAATTGTTTTTGGAAAAAAGCGACAAAATAAGCAAAAACATTTATTTAAAAAAAAGCGGCAAAAGCAAAACCCTAAAAAAAACTGTCAAAAAAAAACCTTGAAACTGAAGAGAAAACATTGTCAAAATTTTTTTTTTTTAAAGTTGCCCAAATAACCTCGAAAGAGGCGACAAATACGACAAATAAATTGTCTTAAAAACTTGGAAATAAGCGACAAAAATGTCCAAAAACTTCGGGAAAAAAAATCTCCAAATAAATTGTCTTAAAAAAACACCAAAGAGGCAACAAAACAAGACAAAAACGTCCAAAAAAAGACCCCAAAAACGTTGTATTAAGCCCAGTTATGATTATTAAGGGGTTGCCTATGCCCAGAGGTTATGGGATGTATTTAAAAGGGTAGGCCATCACCATGGAGACTATGCCCAGAGGTTATGGGATGTATTTAAAAGGGAGGCCATCACCATAGAGACGATGCCCAGAGGTTATGGGATGTATTTAAAAGGGAGGCCATCCCATATCCATCCATCCATTCATTGATAAAAACCTAGATGTGTAATATTAATATTAACATGTAATTATGTCATCTCTGTCTTTAATGGAGGGGGGGGGCGAAAGGGGGGAGGGGCGCCGCCAGGGGGGGGGGGGCGGGCGCGGCGCGGCCCCCCCCCCCCCTGCCCGCCCCCCCCGCCCCGCCCCGGGGTTGGCGGGGGCCGGGGGGGGGAAGGGGGGGCCCCCCCCCCCCTGGGGCTGGGGGGGGGGGGGGGGGGGGGGGGGGGGGGGGGGGGGGGGGGGGGGGGGGGGGGGGGGGGGGGGGGGGGGGCCGGGGGGCGGGGGGGGGGGGGGGGGGGGGGGGGGGGGGGGGGGGGGGGGGGGGGGGGGGGGGGGGGGGGGGGGGGGGGGGGGGGGGGGGGGGGGGGGGGGGGGTGGGGGGGAAGGAGGGGGGGGGGGGGGGGGTGTTGTCGCTGTCACACTGCTGCGTGCTCCAAACGACAAGCTGGCGGCAGGAAGAAGAAGGCGTTTCCGGTGACGGTTTCAAAATAAGAGCCGCGAAATGGTTTCAGAATCAGAAGATTTATTTTGATTGTACAAAATGAACGACGACATTTTTTTAGCAGCAGTTCCACCCAGTTACATGAATCTAAAAAGGACACGAAATATATAGTCACACAACAATCATGAATCACACAGACAGACACACACACTTACACACACACACACACACACACACTCTCACCAACATATATATACACACACTCTCTCCAAAAAAAAAAAAAAACACACAAAATCTTTAAAGATACACACACACACACACACACACACACACACACACTCACACACACACACACACACACACACCCCCCCCCCCAAAAAAAAACACACACACACACACACACACACACACACACACACACCCCCCCAAAAAAAAAAAAACACACACTTACTCACACACACAGACACAGACACACACATACACACACTCACAGACACAAACACAGACACACACACACAGACACACAGACACACACACAGACACAGACACACACACACACACACACACACAGACACACACTCACAGACACAAACACAGACACACAGACACACACACAAACACACACACACACTCACTCTAACTACTAGTTTATTTGTAGTGTTTGTATTGAGCATTGTTTGTTACTTGTTAATATTTTGAAAGAAACAGAAGTTCAATATTTTAAGATAAGTCAGAATATATTGAGACAAATAAACAATATTATGAGAAATAAAATTAAATATTTTGAGGAAAGGCAAAAAATAAGGGGGGAAAAATTGAATATTTTGTGAAAAGTTGGAATAATTGTTAGCGTGAAATTAAATGAGCCATCATGCAAACTGAATAAATTCACTTTTATTAGTTCTTTAAGTATAATGTTGTTATTGTTTTACTAATGTAAGATTTTAAATGTAGAAACTTTAGAAGAAAAGCGACAAGATAAGCAACAAAAATGTAAAAATAAAACATTAAAAAGGCGGCAAAACCCTCGAAAAATTGTCCAAAAACCCCCTTGAAAATGACGACAAAAATGTAGAAATACAAAACGTTTAAAAATAAACCGACAAAGAAAGAAGAAAGTCAAATATTTATTATTGAGAAAAACAGTCGAATATACTTTTTAAAACAGTCAAATTATTGGTGAAGAAAGTCAAATATTTTGAGAAAAGTCGTAATATTTAGAGCAAAAATATAAATAAAAATATAATATATTTTTAATACTTTTCTGTTTTATTTTGAAGGGAAGAGATAGCCACCTGACATCCGGGTTAGTTCTGCTTAACTCTATATGAATTGACAGGTTTCTCTGCAGCAGTGAAGTCACGCAATCTCTCTGCAGAGAAGATGCGGAGCCAGACATCTGTTCTGTTTTACTGATCGATTATTGATCGATTATTCCTCCATCGTCACTATGACAACAATTGTCATCACACTGTATGATTCTTACAGTAATAACGTTGTCTGATACGTAAATAGTGATGATGCAATATCTTTCTTTATATAGGTTAATGTCCTCCATCCCTAGTCACTGCACTTTGCTTTAACCTTCCATTTGTATGTTTTATTATTAATTTCAGCATATTTCTAGTCATATTTTTCATTAGAATAGATTTAAATTAATATAAATCTATATTTATTTCAGAATGTATGCAGGTAATGTATGTTGACGTCATGTTTAAATGATCAGAAAGATCAAAACAGTAGTTCCCTGACCGGGAATCGAACCCGGGCCGCGGCGGTGAGAGCGCCGAATCCTAACCACTAGACCACCAGGGAAGGATACTAAATCACACCCGCAGTTAATATTATAACTAAACCTTCTGCCAGAGACAGTTGTGAGGAGCCTGGACACGGTTGCTATTGCTTTAACACGTTACGTAACGTTACGTTACACACCACATATATGATTGTTATGTACGCACGACGTGGTTGTTGAAGTGGCGGTTGACTCTGTTATTGTCATAGACAGTTGGTTATTGTAGCCTGACGTTATTAAGCTAATTAGCTAAAGTTACGTTAACGTTTAAAACAAGCACCTCCATTACGTCAACGTAGCGTAACCTGACGTTAGCTGTCGCGTTCACTATCTTCATTATTCTTCATGTTGACGTTTTGAGAATGAACGCTACAAATAACATTTCCCCCCCCCCCCCATATTCTTGTAGCTGTATATCAGAATCAGAATCACAAATACTTGAATAATCCCAGGGGGAAATTATTTTTGTTACAACTCCAGGTATACAAGCAACATATATTACCCAGAATTTAATATATATATTAAAAACATATACATATACATGTATATATATACATATACATATATACGTTGAGCTGCAGATGGTTCAGCTCACTGCAAGTGACAAAGTTACCTAGCCTACGTGGAATTTGCCAAAACCTTTTGGTAGAAAAAATAGCCTAGCTATAGAAAGAGGCACATTAAAGCTCTGTGCCATTAGTATCTGATTTAAACGTCAACTGAAAAACTAGTTAAAATCACCAATTGCATTCATCAATATCTAGTTATTTTAGATTATTTTTTTTTTATCTCACATACCTCCTACAGTATTCCAAAGTTCCCCTAAGGGTATGTGTAACCCCATAAGAAATAAATACAGAAAAATAAACAAATATAGACAATATACATGTTTAGACGTAAAGCTTGCGGAGTCTTTTATTTTGCTTTTCGTTCCGTCATTGGTTGCAGTGAAGCTTTATAAAGAGAACGGTGATAGAATGGAATGCAGGACCTCGTGGCGCAACGGTAGCGCGTCTGACTCCAGATCAGAAGGTTGCGTGTTCAAATCACGTCGGGGTCAAACCTTTTCTTAAAAGTCACTGCGTTTTTTTTGCTGTTTTTCTAACATAGTGATCGGTCTACAATACAGGCAGCGGTGGAAGAAGTATTCAGGTCCTTTACTGCAGTGAAAGTACTAACACCACACTGTAAAAATACTCTGGTACAGTAAAAGTCCTGCATTGAAAATGTTACTTAAGTTAAAGTCTGTAAATATCATCAGGAAAATGTAACTACTACTATAAAATACATGTGTTCTGTGTGCAGAAATCTTAATGTGTAAAGTAACTAGTAACTAAAGTGTGTGTGCGTGTGTGTATCAAGATGGCGGCAGGTTGCAGGTGCTGTGCGGGTTAACACCAAAACTGCTGTTTTCGTAAAATCTAAACAACCACACCCGTTGTAATGGCCATCGTTAATGCAATAGGTGCAAATATGACATATTGGTAACTTCTGTGTTTGATCGTGACATTCAAGCGAGCACATAAACAAGCATTACTTACGGGGAGAATCTACCTGAAGCCGTTGCTACCTGACGATCCTTACCGTGAACATGTACCGGTAGAGGAGCTTACAAACACTCACACCCTTAAAGGAACGCGCCGACTTATTGTGACTTTATCTAATTCACCGTAACCCCCAGAGTTAGACTAGTCCATACATACCCTTCTCATCTCAGTGCGTGCTGTAAGGCTGTCTGACAGCTCCAGCATTAGCTTAGCTTAGCACAGATCCTGCAGGTGAATGGTTCCAACTAGCCTACTGCTCCGAATAAGTGACAAAATAACTCCAACATGTTCCTATTTACATGTTGTGATTTGTAGAGTCACAGCGTGTACAAAAATCAATGTAACATGAGACACAGCCGTCTTCTAACAGTAAACAAACTGGGAACTATATTCTCAGGCGGAAGAATATGGTACTTGGGCGGAATGATTTGCTTTGCAGCAAGCCTGTCTGAGAACTGAGTATTGTGCTACTTATACCCTTAAGAACAGATTATTGTGCTACTTATACCCTTCAGAACAGAGTATTGTGCTACTTATACCCTTCAGAACAGAGTATTGTGCTACTTATACCCTTCAGAACAGAGTATTGTGCTACTTATACCCTTCAGAACAGAGTATTGTGCTACTTATACCCTTCAGAACAGAGTATTGTGCTACTTATACCCTTCAGAACAGAGTATTGTGCTACTTATACCCTTCAGAACAGAGTATTGTGCTACTTATACCCTTCAGAACAGAGTATTGTGGTACTTATACCCTTAAGAACAGAGTATTGTGCTACTTATACCCTTAAGAACAGAGTATTGTGCTACTTATACCCTTAAGAAGTGAGTATTGTGCTACTTATACCCTTAAGAAGAGAGTATTGTGCTACTTATACCCTTAAGAACAGAGTATTGTGCTACTTATACCCTTCAGAACCGAGTATTGTGCTACTTTGACCCTTCAGAACAGAGTATTGTGCTACTTATACCCCAAAGAACAGAGTATTGTGCTACTTATACCCTTCCAGAACAGAGTATTGTGCTACTTATACCCTTAAGAAGTGAGTATTGTGCTACTTATACCCTTCAGAACAGAGTATTGTGCTACTTATACCCTTTAAGAACAGAGTATTGTGCTACTTATACCCTTAAGAACAGAGTATTGTGCTACTTATACCCTTAGAAGCAGTGAGTATTGTGCTACTTATACCCTTAAGAAGAGAGTATTGGCTACTTATACCCCTTAAGAACAGAGTATTGTGCTACTTATACCCCTTAAGAAGAGAGTATTGTGCTACTTATCCCCTTCAGAACAGAGTATTGTGCTACTTATACCCTTAAGAACAGAGTATTGTGCTACTCATACCCTTCAGAACAGAGTATTGTGCTACTTATACCCTTCAGAACATAGTATATGTGCTACTTATACCCTTAAGAAGTGAGTATTGTGCTACTTATACCCTCAGAACTGAGTGATTGTGCTACTTATACCCCTAAGAACAGATTATTGTGCTACTTATACCCTTCAGAACAGAGTATTGTGCTACTTATACCATTCAGAACAGAGTATTGTGCTACTTATACCCCTTAAGAACAGAGTATTGTGCTACTTATACCCTTAAGATCAGAGTATTGTGCTACTTATACCCCTAAGAGCAAGTATTGTGCTACTTATACCCTTAAGAAGAGAGTATTGTGCTACTTATACCCCTTCAGAACAGAGGTATTGTGCTACTTATACCCTTAAGAACAGAGTATTGTGCTACTTATACCCTTCAGAACAGAGTATTGTGCTACTTATACCCTTAAGAACAGAGTTTGTGGTACTATAACTCCAGAACAGAGTATTGTGCTACTTATACCCTTCAGAACCTACAGCTACTTGTTACCCTTAAGAATAGAGTATTGTGCTACTTATACCCTTAAGAACAGAGTATTGTGCTACTTATACCCTTCAGAACAGAGTATTGTGCTACTTATACCCTTAAGAACAGAGTATTGTGCTACTTATACCCTTCAGAACAGAGTATTGTGCTACTTATACCCTTAAGAACAGAGTATTGTGCTACTTATACCCTTAAGAACAGAGTATTGTGCTACTTATACCCTTAAGAAGTGAGTATTGTGCTACTTATACCCTTAAGAACAGAGTATTGTGCTACTTATACCCTTAAGAACAGAGTATTGTGCTACTTATACCCTTAAGAACAGAGTATTGTGCTACTTATACCCTTCAGAACAGAGTATTGTGCTACTTATACCCTTAAGAACAGAGTATTGTGCTACTTATACCCTTCAGAACAGAGTATTGTGCTACTTATACCCTTCAGAACGAAAAGTATTGTGCTACTTATACCCTTAAGAACAAATTGTGCTACTTATACTTCAATAGTATTGTTACTTTATACCCTTAAGAACAGATTATTGTGCTACTTATACCCTTAAGAGTAAGTATTGTGCTACTTATACCCTTAAGAACAGAGTATTGTGCTACTTATACCCTATAAGAAGTGAGTATTGTGCTACTTATACCCTTCAGAACAGAGTATGTGTGCTACTTATACCCTTCAGAACAGAGTATTGTGCTACTTATACCCTTAAGAAGTGAGTATTGTGCTACTTATACCCTTCAGAACAGAGTATTGTGCTACTTATACCCTTAAGAACAGAGTATTGTGCTACTTATACCCTTAAGAAGTGAGTATTGTGCTACTTATACCCTTCAGAACAGAGTATTGTGCTACTTATACCCTTAAGAAGTGAGTATTGTGCTACTTATACCCTTAAGAACTGAGTATTGTGCTACTTATACCCGTGTTAAGTGATGTTGTGAAGATCTGGTCCATGAGTTTGTGTATGTGTTGTACTGCATCTGTATTATTTGTGTCCCTGTGCTATTTATCTTCATGTGGACATAAATACATGGTTAAAATGTGTGTGTGTGTGTGTGTGTGTGTGTGTGTGTGTGTGTGTGTGTGTGTGTGTGTGTGTGTGTGTGTGAGTGTGTGTGTGTGAGTGTGTGTGTGTGTGTGTGTGTGTGTGTGTGTGTGTGTGTGTGTGTGTGTGTGTGTGTGTGTGTGTGTGTGTGTGTGTGTGTGAGTGTGTGTGTGTGTGTGTGTGTGTGTGTGTGTGTGTGTGTGTGTGTGTGTGTGTGTGTGTGTGTGTGAGTGTGTGTGTGTGTGTGTGTGTGTGTGTGTGAGTGTGTGTGTGTGTGTGTGTGTGTGTGTGTGTGTGTGTGTGTCGGTACTCAGAGAGGTTTTCAGAGGAGACAACAACCTGACACCTTATTAACAAAAGAAAACTGAGAATAATTCGAGGAACGACTGCCGATATTTAAGATCTCCTTTATTATTGTTTACATTTATGAAGGAAATAAATAAAATCAAAGCTCTACAGAGCAGATAAAAGCTTGTACACATGAACAGAAATATTATTCATTTCTTAGTTTAAATACTTTTAAAACAGTGCGACTAAATAAATTCAGCTTAAACCTAGAAAACGAGCGGCTAACAGCATCACTGATCACAGCGGCTTTCTGAAGCTGGAAACAGTTCAACCTTTATTTTTCTGACAGACGACAAAAACCTTAAAAAAAATAAGACGAAAAAAGTTAAAAATACAAGACGATAAAAAAGTCAAAAAATAGCGACAAAAAAGTCAAAAAATAGAGACAGAAAATGTCAAAAAATAGAGATAAAAAAGTCAAAAATAGAGTCAAAAAAGTCAAAAATAGAGACAAAAAAAGTCAAAAAATAGAGATAAAAAAGTCAAAAAATAGAGACAAAAAAAGTCAAAAAATAGAGATAAAAAAGTCAAAAAATAGTGACAAAAAAGTCAAAAAATAGAGACAAAAAAGTCAAAAAATAGAGACAGAAAATGTCAAAAAATAGAGATAAAAAAGTCAAAAAAGTCAAAACTAAAAGAAGAGAAAAAGTCAAAAAAATAAAAGAAGAGGAAAAAGTAAAAAAATAAAAGAAGAGAAAAAAGGAATAAAATGACAAAAACTTTGATAAAGCGAATCTGTTTCCCATCACTCCATCTCTTCGTTTTAGCTAACGTTAGCATTAGCTCCACATAGCGCTCTAAGGAGACTGCAGCTGTTGTTATAGCAACAAAAGACGATCTCGGCTGCTTTTTGGAACCAAAACACCTTTCTCTTGTCTAAAAGACGCAGAGTGTGATGGCGGCCTCATTCTGTGTTTTCCAGCGTGTGCGCAGCTGGTGTGCTAGCTGGCGTGCTAGCCGGCGTGCTAGCTGGCGTGCTGTCTGGCGTGCCGGAGTCTTTGCCGGAGCCGGAGCGTGCCCGGTGGATGCTGACTCTCTGGCGCGTGTTGTCACTGCAGCGCTCCAGGATTAACTCGGCGCTCGGCCGCGGTGGGACGACCGGAGTCTCCTTCCTCGCCTCGCTCTCCGAGCTGGAGCCAGACTGCTCGGGGATGTTCTCTGTTGGTCACAAATAATCACCCTTTATTATTATTATTAGTAATTAATATATTAATGTAATATTAATATTGTTACTATTATTATTATTATTAATTAATATATTAATTAATTAATATATTAATATTATTAATTAATATATTATTATATTATTATTATTATTATTATTATTATATTATTATATTATTATATTATATTATATTATATTTATTATTATTATTATTATTATTATTATTATATTATTATAATAATAATAATATATTATTATTATTATTATTATTATTATTATTATTATTATCATGTGTGTTAGGACGGAGCAAAAACTCTTTTCCAAGTATAATAAGTTGTGTAATCTCATGAGACCAGGTCGTACTATTACAAGACGTAAACTTGAATTATATTTCCTGAAATAAAGTAATATTTTGGGATGTCTGTTCTTGTACCGTGTGATGTTTGCCTGAGTTGGATCAAAGCAGTGTAAACCCACCGTGGTTCTTCCTCTCCCGTAGCGGCGACTTGGTGTTGCCGGCGGGCTCGGCCAGGCGGCCGCCCTTCTGCTGCAGGTAGCGCCGGCTGGCGCGCCGGTACGAGTCCTGGCTCGGCCGCCGGCTCGACTTGTTGTGGATGCTCTTGGCGTTTCGGATGGTGGACCTGAGAGGGAAACGTACCGCAGATGAGAACTACTACTAAATCTAATCGTTAAATCAAAACTTTAATTCCTAAAAAGTGCAGGAGGCTTTTTTTATTTAAAGTGCCCATATTATGAAAATAAAATCCTTTTTTCTGGTGATTTTGGTGTTATTTTGTGTCTCTGGTGCTTCCACACACATACACACTTTGAATAAACCCATCCATGGTGTTCTGAGTGAGATCTGGTGTCTGAATGTGTCCTGCCTTCAGTCTCCTGGTGAGCTGGTCAACATCTGCACGGCTTTCTACG
>NC_053127.1:2246986-2249486 GCF_010015445.1 Perca fluviatilis
CTTACCTACATTCGCACTAATGGACAGTCTGCACATGCTCAGTACCTACATGCACTAATGGAGAGTCTGCACAGCGTACCTACATATACTAATGGACAGTCTGCACATGCTCAGTACCTACATGCACTAATGGACAGTCTGCATATGCTCGGTACCTACATGCACTAATGGAGAGTCTGCACATGCTCAGTACCTACATGCACTAATGGACAGTCTGCACATGCTCAGTACCTACATGTACTAATGGACAGTCTGCACATGCTCAGTACCTACATGTACTAATGGACAGTCTGCACATGCTCAGTACCTACATGTACTAATGGAGAGTCTGCACATGCTCAGTACCACCAGTACTAATGGAGAGTCTGCACATGCTCAGTACCTACATGCACTAATGGAGAGTCTGCACATGCTCCGGTACCTACATGTACTAATGGAGAGTCTGCACATGCTCAGTACCTACATGCACTAATGGACAGTCTGCACATGCTCAGTACCTACATGCACTAATGGAGAGTCTGCACATGCTCAGTACCTACATGTACTAATGGACAGTCTGCACGCACTCGGGTCCTACATGCACTAATGTAGAGTCTGCACATGCTCAGTACCTACATGCACTAATGGAGAGTCTGCACATGCTCAGTACCTACATGCACTAATGGAGAGTCTGCACATGCTCAGTACCTACATGCACTAATGGAGAGTCTGCACATGCTCAGTACCTACATGTACTAATGGACAGTCTGCACATGCTCAGTACCTACATGCACTAATGGACAGTCTGCACATGCTCAGTACCTACATGCACTAATGGAGAGTCTGCACATGCTCAGTACCTACATGTACTAATGGAGAGTCTGCACATGCTCAGTACCTACATGTACTAATGGACAGTCTGCACATGCTCAGTACCTACATGCACTAATGGACAGTCTGCACATGCTCAGTACCTACATGCACTAATGGAGAGTCTGCACATGCTCGGTACCTCTATGTGTCGGTTGATTGATAGACTCATATAGATATAGGCAATAATTAAATAATATATAAGAAAATACATACAACAATATAGGGACGAAATCTCATTGAAATGTGCAATAATTAAGATCAGGGTATTTGATGGAACAGGGGCAGTAGAATGAGCCAGAGGCTGCAAAAGTTGGGCTGTTATAGCCCAGAAAATTAGCAAAATGTGACAGTAAAATGTGAGTGTTTCCATCAATCCTAAACGAAATGTAGGTTACTTGGAATCGTTGATTTGGAGAGAGAAATGGGAGACAGACACACACACACACACACACACACACACACACACATACACACACACACACACACACACACACACACACACACACACACACACACACACACACACACACACACACATACACACACACACACACACACACACACACACACACACACACACACACACACACTACACACACACACACACAAACAGACACACACACGACACACACACACAGACACACACACACACACACACAGACACACACACACACACACACACACACACACACACACACACAGACACACACACACACACACATACAAACAGACACACACACAGACACACACACACAGACACACACATGCACACACAGACAGACACACACACACACATACACACAGACACACACACACACACACACACACACACACAGACACACACACACACTCAGACTGAAGTGAGCTGCTGAGAGTAATAGACTGTGATGTGTCCATCAGAGGAACTTCTCTTATTGACCGCCAGGTGTGGAGAAAGGAGACGTGACACTGAGCAGGTCTGTTCTCCGTTAACGTGTAGGTGTTCAGGAAACAGAAGTGCACACTTTCCTCTTTACGAAACCTTCGTTACCAAACTAAACTTGTTGCAACGGAGAGAAAGAGAAGCAAAGAGGAAACCTCAAACCTGACACAACAGCAGCAAGTTGCACCTCTTGAGAGCAGGGCTGGACAGTAACTACGTACTACACTCAAATACAGCTTGATCCTTTTAGTTTAACATCAAACAGCCCCAAATATATCACTATCAACAAACTCCACCAGACTCCATGTAAATAATCAGGACTTTTAGCGTGTATAGAGCCAGCATATCTCCACCAGACTCCATGTAAATAATCAGGACTTTTAGCGTGTATAGAGCCAGCATATCTCCACCAGACTCCATGTAAATAATCAGGACTTTTAGCGTGTATAGAGCCAGCATATCTCCACCAGACTCCATGTAAATAATCAGGACTTTTAGCGTGTATAGAGCCAGCATATCTCCACCAGACTCCATGTAAATAATCAGGACTTTTAGCGTGTATAGTGCCAGCATATCTCCACCAGACTCCATGTAAATAATCAGGACTTTTAGCGTGTATAGAGCCAGCATATCTCCACCAGACTCCATGTAAATAATCAGGACTTTTAGCGTGTATGGAGCCAGCATATTTCCACCAGACTCCATGTAAATAATCAGGACTTTTAG